>NC_069502.1:759891954-760091954 GCF_027579735.1 Bombina bombina | reverse complement strand
ATGAATAGGATCCCTTAATATTGTATGACGCGTTGTTGTGTCTGGCTGTGTTGTTGTCACATATATGTTGACACAGTTTGCAGAGTGATTTGTTGCATTGTGCAGTGCCATTCTGTGTACGCTTCTGTTCTGTGGTTAATTTGCTGCGGACCAATCTCTGTCTCAGGTTAGGCGGTTGTTTGAATGCTAGTATGGGGGGTTCAGGAAATATTTTTTTTAGTGTGGGGTCCTCTGAAATTAGTGGTTGTAGCTCTTTAATAATTGTGCGCACTCCTTCCAGAGTAGGGTTGTAAGTGACTACTAGAGGGGTTCTTGTTTTGTTTTCCTTTTCTTTGTATTGTAGGAGTCTTTCCCGTGGTGTTTTTAGGGCAGATTTGATTTTTTTAGATATTGTCCTTTCCTTGTAGCCCTTTTGCCTAAATGACTCTGACAGTGTACTCAGGTGGTGATCTCTGTCTTTTGTGTCAAAGCAAATGCGGTGATATCTGATAGCTTGGCTGTAGATGATACCTTGTTTGGTGTGATTGGGATGGAAGTTGGAATTGTGGAGGTAGCTGTACCTGTCTGTGGGTTTTCTGTATATAGATGAATGAAGGATGCCATTGGTGACAGTTATTGTGCAGTCCAAGAAGTTCACACTATGATTTGAAAAGTCCATTTTAAGGTTTTTTGACGGGTGAAATGAATTAAATGATTTGTGGAAATCTAAGAGGCTTTCTTCTCCTTCTGTCCATATTATGAAAATATCATCGATGTAACGATAATATGTATACGGTTTGTGGGGCTGAGTACATAAGAATCTGTATTCTAGGTACGCCATGAAAAGATTGGCGTATTGGGGTGACATTTTTGTGCCCATCGCTGTCCCTGTCATCTGTAGGTAGTAATTGTTGTTAAAACTGAAATAGTTGTGTGTGAGTATGAATTCTATAAGCTGGGCAATAGTTGCACTATCATATTTGTGTGTTGTTTGTTGGGATGAGAGAAATTTGCTGCAAGCCTCAATACCATCCTTATGCGGGATGTTGCTGTATAAGGATTCCAAATCCATAGTAACTAGTATAGTGTTTCTAGGTAGTTAATTTATCTGGTTAAGTTTATTAAGGAAGTCTGTAGTGTCCTGTATAAAGCTATCAGTCTTACTAACAAGAGGCTTAAGAATGTTTTCTATTAGGCCAGATATTTGTTCAGTAAGTGTTCCCATACCTGTTATAATGGGGCGTCCTGGGTTTCCTAGCTTGTGGATTTTGGGCAGCATGTAGAAGGTACCCATCTGAGGATTGGAAGGTACCAGATTTTCTAATTCTTGCTGTATGTGTTTAGGAAATGTTTTGATAAGTTTTGTGAGTTTAGCTGAATATTCCTTGGTGGGGTCCGTGTCCAGTTTTTTGTAGTAGTTTACATCAGACAACTGTCTGTAACCTTCTGTAGTGTAGTCCTGGGTATTCATGATAACTACTGATCCACCCTTGTCCGCCGGCTTGATGATAATGCTATTATTATTCATCAAGTTTTTCAATGCATTTCTTTCCATATGTGAGAGGTTGTAAGCGATTTTTTTTCTCTTGTGTGGTGACTAGGGATGCCACTCTCAGGCGAAAACTTTCAATGTAACTGTCCAATTTGATGTTACGTCCTGCTGTCGGTGTAAAATCTTTGTTCTTTTTCCTACCATTATTATCCTGTTTGAGAGTCGTGTTTTTTTTGGCATAAAAGAATTCCTTAAGTCTCAATCTTCTGAAAAAGTCTTCCAAGTCTGAATATAGCTGGATGTGATCAAGATTTGTGTTAGGACAGAATGTTAGCCCCTTGGATAAGACTGATTTTTCAGGTATTGAAAGGTGATGATTAGAGAGGTTTACAATCCCAGTATTGTCCGTGAATTGTTTTTGGTAGTTAGCAGGCTCAGTTTGGTTTGGGTCATTGGTAGTTCTGGTTAGAGTAAGCTGTTTTTCAATGGAGCAAGCAGTTGATCTTTCATTAGGGCTTTCTTTGTGCTGTTTGAGCTCAGCCAGTTTCTTATTCTTTTTCCTGATGAGATTATGTTGTTGTTTCCTGTAGAAGTAATCCATTTCTAATTCCATTGCTTTGGTTTCAGGTGTAACCTGTTTAAGATCTTGAAATAAGGACTGCTTATGACAGAGTATTTTTTGTTTTCTGTTATATAGTTGGTGAATTAGGTTGTTGCGTAGTTTCTCACTAGTCTGTCTGCAGAGATTCTCAGCATATGGTGAGTTGTGGGTAGTAGAAAGTGGGTTCTTAATTCGAAGTCCATTAGGGATTAGATACATTTTCTTACAACGTGTAAGAAAATATATGTCACTGTTAATTTGTGTTTCTCTTCTAATCAGTTTGATCATTTGCTTCTTTATGCGGCTGAATACGGTATCTGTCATAGTAGTGAAGATTGGAGTAGCCGTGTTAGTCCAGTAGATAGATGCTCAAAAAACAAAGTATTGCAGTATGCAGTGATACCTTTTTTATTGGACTAACATAATATTTAAAAGACAAGCTTTCGAGAGTTTTCCTCTCTTCCTCAGGTCTAAAGCAATACTGATCATTCTGATATAGATACTTAAAAACACCACGGGAAAGACTCCTACAATACAAAGAAAAGGAAAACAAAACAAGAACCCCTCTAGTAGTCACTTACAACCCTACTCTGGAAGGAGTGCGCAAAATTATTAAAGAGCTACAACCACTAATTTCAGAGGACCCCACACTCAAAAAAATATTTCCTGAACCCCCCATACTAGCATTCAAACAACCGCCTAACCTGAGACAGAGATTGGTCCGCAGCAAATTAACCACAGAACAGAAGCGTACACAGAATGGCACTGCACGATGCAACAAATCACTCTGCAAACTGTGTCAACATATATGTGACAACCACACAGCCAGACACAACAATGCGTCATACAATATTAAGGGATCCTATTCATGCTCATCTGCTAATGTGGTGTACATGATACAGTGTACAGCGTGTGACAGAGGTTGCTACATTGGAGAAACTGGCCTAAAGCTGCATCTCAGGATGAATCTACACAGACACTCGATCAAAAACCACAAGGAAAATGAATATTGTACCCCTGTTGGTCATCACTTCACCCAGACTGGTCACTCCATCCTTAACCTCAGGATTAAAATTCTTAAAGGGAATTTCAAAGACTCTCATGAACGAAAGACCTTTGAGATGAAAATGATCACACATTTCAATACCAGAAATGAAGGACTTAATGTAGACTCTGGCTTTCTCACACACTGCCATAACTTTCTATAATCTCTCATCTTATTGTCCTATATTTGTTTCTTTTTCTTTTTTGTTTTTCCTCTCATCTGGCCTATTTACTCTCCTCTCTTTATTTATTCTTTCTGGCTATTCTCAGCTATTTTCTCCTTCAGACACATTCTCTGCTTTTATGACACCCCTCTCACCCCCCTTCCCTTTGTTGTATGTGATGTGTATCTATATCAGAATGATCAGTATTGCTTTAGACCTGAGGAAGAGAGGAAAACTCTCGAAAGCTTGTCTTTCAAATATTATGTTAGTCCAATAAAAAAGGTATCACTGCATACTGCAATACTTTGTTTTTTGAGCATCTATCTACTGGACTAACACGGCTACTCCAATCTTCACATATTTATATATATATATATATATATATATAGATATATACACACACACATATATATATATATACATATATATGTATATGTATATATATCAAAATAACAAGAGTATTGCATTGAGCAATGATACTTTTTTATTGGACTAACTATACATTTATAAGTTGACAAGCTTTCGGAAGAGTTCCTTCCTTTATCAAGTCTGAAGCAATACTGACCAATTCAAAGGAATTTACAGATTATATCTTGAAACACAGAATAGCTAAGAAGACAGTGCAGGGAGAGGAGGAGGTGTCGTAAAAATCATGAGGGGGGCTTAGGTAACAGGCAGACAGTGTCCAGTGTAGGAGAACAGACAGGGGGAATATATAGCTATACATAGAGCATATACTGACATAAAGTTATATATCAACATTAAATCTATATCTATAAAGATGTGAAATTGTATATACAGGGGGAATACAAAGTTAAAAAAAAAGACAAAAGTAGAGGCTGTAATCCAAAAGAGGCAAAACTTTGTCAAATTATTTGTCACCTTCAGAATTAAAACCCATATCTAACAAAAATTGGTTACAAAGAAAGAAAGGGTTTTTCAAGTGTAGGAGGCCTATATGTAGGACATGTAACTTTGTTAAAGAAGGAGATGAATGTCTATCAACGATAACCAACAAACATAAAATTAAATATGCTATTAACTGCTCGACTACACATGTAATATATTTATTAACATGTAAAATCTGTTTTAAGCAATATACAGGAAAAACTACTAGGCCACTCAAAGAGAGATTTCTTGAACATCTTCGCAGTATTGAGGATGAAAGCTCAGACACACCAGTAGCGAGACATTTTAAGCAGAATCATAATGCAGATGTTAATGCCCTAATGGTGCAGGGCATAGATTTTGTACCAGTGTGGAGTAGAGGAGGAAATAGGGAAATGATCCTGGACAAGAGGGAGATTTTCTGGATACTAACTTTACAAACTAGCTACCCTTCTGGTATAAATAAGAGGAGAGACTTAGATTTATTTGTATAAATCTCTATCATGTTACATCAGTAAGAAATAGTCTATTATCTTTTTTTTTTTTTTTTTTTTTTTTTAATAAAAAAAACTAATATAATGATTAGAATATCTGTGTACATTATCATCTCTAAATAACAGTATTAGTCATTAGTTAAATTCTAATCTTAACATCAATATCTATCTCAAATTTTCCTAAAACAATAACGGTTAACTACATACAAAATTTGTTTTAGATCTAACAAAATCTAACAATAATGTATTAATATATATTATTTAATTCTGTGTGTTCATATTTATCTGTGTGATTTTTCTTAATAGACAGGCATATGCAGTAGAGTCTAAGGTTGTCAAATACTATGTGATGTATCACTTTAAATCCTGTGATTAAAAGGCAGGCCTTTGCAGGTGCACAGGTAAGCAGTGAACAAGTGCTACCTAAGCACGAAACATGCATGCTCTCTGTGCGCCTGCAAAATACCACTTGGATTAGTCCTATTTAGGACACTTTTTTTTGCTTTTAAAATGTATTAATAAAGACATTTTTTTACTTTAACATAAGGACTTTGAGCGCTTTTGTGGTTACTAACTTTGGATACTATATATACACTGCTCAAAAAAATAAAGGGAACACTTAAACAACACAATGTAACTCCAAGTCAATCACACTTCTGTGAAATCAAACTGTCCACTTAGGAAGCAACACTGAGTGACAATCAATGTCACATGCTGTTGTGCAAATGGGATAGACAACAGGTGGAAATTATAGGCAATTAGCAAGACACCCCCAATAAAGGAGTAGTTCTGCATTTGGTGACCACAGACCACTTCTCAGTTCCTATGCTTTCTGGCTGATGTTTTGGTCACTTATGAATGCTGGCTGTGCTTTCACTCTAGTGGTAGCATGAGACGGAGTCTACAACCCACACAAGTGGCTCAGGTAGTGCAGCTCATCCAGGATGGCACATCAATACGAGCTGTGGCAAGAAGGATTGCTGTGTCTGTCAGCGTAGTGTCCAGAGCATGGAGGCGCTACCAGGAGACAGGCCAGTACATCAGGAGACGTGGAGGAGGCCATAGGAGGGCAACAACCCAGCAGCAGGACCGCTACCTCTGCCTTTGTGCAAGGAGGAACAGAAGGAGCACTGCCGGAGGCCTGCAAAATGACCTCAAGCAGGCCACAAATGTGCATGTGTCTGCTCAAACAGTCAGAAACAGACTCCATGAGGGGGGTATGAGGGCCCGACGTCCACAGGTGGGGGTTGTGCTTACAGCCCAACACCGTGCAAGACGTTTGGCATTTGCCAGAGAACACCAAGATTGGCAAATTCGCCACTGGCGCCCTGTGCTCTTCACAGATGAAAGCAGGTGCACACTGAGCACATTTGACAGACGTGACAGTCTGGAGATGCCGTGGAAAACATTCTGCTGCCTGCAACATCCTCCAGCATGGCCGGTTTGGCAGTAGGTCAGTAATGGTGTGGGGTGGCATTTCTTTGAGGGGCCGAACAGCCCTCCATGTGCTCTCCAGAGGTAGCCTGACTGCCATTAGGTATCGAGATGAGATCCTCAGACCCCTTGTGAGACCATATGCTGGTGCAGTTGGCCCTGGGTTCCTCCTAATGCAAGACAATGCTAGACCTCATGTGGCTGGAGTGTGTCAGCAGTTCCTGCAAGACGAAGGCATTGATGCTATGGACTGGCCCACCCGTTCCCCAGACCTGAATCCAATTGAGCACATCTGGGACATCATGTCTCGCTCCATCCACCAACTTCACGTTGCACCACAGACTGTCCAGGAGTTGGTGGATGCTTTAGTCCAGGTCTGGGAGGAGATCCCTCAGGAGACCATCCGCCACCTCATCAGGAGCATGCACAGGCGTTGTAGGGAGGTCATACAGGCACGTGGAGGCCACACACACTACTGAGCCTCATTTTGACTTGTTTTAAGGACATTACATCAAAGTTGGATCCGCCTGTAGTGTGTTTTTCCACTTTAATTTTGAGTGTGACTCCAAATCCAGACCTCCATGGGTTAAAAAATTTGATTTCCATTTTTTAATTTTTGTGTGATTTTGTTGTCAGCACATTCAACTATGTAAAGAACAAAGTATTTAATTAGAATATTTAATTCATTCAGATCTAGGATGTGTTATTTTAGTGTTCCCTTTATTTTTTTGAGCAGTGTATATATATATATATGTGTGTATATATTTATGCATATATATATATGTATATATATATGTGTGTGTGTATATATGTATATATACACACACAGACACACACACACACATATATATATTATATATATATATATATATATACACATCTATATACATAATTATATATATATATATATATATATATATATATATAGATATATACACACACACACATATATATATATACATATATATGTATATGTGTGTATATATATATATATATATATATATATATATATATATATATATATATATATATATATATGTATCAAAATAACAAGAGTATTGCATTAAGCATTGATACTTTTTTATTGGACTAACTATACATTTATAAGATGACAAGCTTTCGGAAGAGTTCCTTCCTTTATCAAGTCTGAAGCAATACTGACCAATTCAATGGAATTTACAGATTGTATCTTAAAACACAGAATAGCTAAGAAGACAGTGCAGGGAGAGGAGGAGGTGTCGTAAAAATCATGAGGGGGGCTTAGGTAACAGGCAGACAGTGTCCAGTGTAGGAGAACAGACAGGGGAAATATATAGCTATACATAGAGCATATACTGACATAAAGTTATATATCAACATTGAATCAATATCTATAAAGATGTGAAATTGTATATACAGGGGGAATACAAAAGTTAAAAAAAAAAGTGTGGACATAGGCTTACTTGTGTACCTATGTGTAAAGAATCAATTCAAATTTTTTTGTAATGTACTTTCATTTAGTCAATTACATTGTATATTCCACATTCTTTATACATAGGTACACAGGTAAGCCTATATCCACACTTTTGTCATTTTTTTTTTTTTTACTTTTGTATTCCCCCTGTATATACAATTTCACATCTTTATAGATATAGATTCAATGTTGATATATAACTTTGTGTCAGTATATGATCTATGTATAGCTATATATTTCCCCTGTCTGCTCTCCTACACTGGACACTGTCTGCCTGTTACCTAAGCCCCCCTCGTGATTTTTACAACACCTCCTCCTCTCCCTGCACTGTCTTCTTAACTATTCTGTGTTTCAAGATATAATCTGTAAATTCCATTGAATAGGTCAGTATTGCTTCAGACTTGATAAAGGAAGGAACTCTTCCGAAAGCTTGTCAATTTATAAATCTATAGTTAGTCCAATAAAAAAGTATCATTGCTCAATGCAATACTCTTGTTATTTTGATATCTAAATCTCTGGACTAACACGGCTAACACGTAATTTACCCATTTGGGACGTGCACCAAGACCTGTCTGGGGTTAACTGCCTGTGGCTCTGTGGACGGTGCAGCTTCCTGAGAGTGCTGTTTTTGCACACAGGGCTGTGCATGATGCAGGGTCATGGGATGTGTACCCAGTCCGGCCTGAGAGTGCTCTTAGATTTACATTAATTTGTCTAAATGAGCCCCTGTAACTATGTTCTCCTTATTTACACTTTGTCTAGTTTTTTTGGGTGTTTATTGTTGCTGTCATATGGGCTAGTTACGGCTCCTGTCAGTGTTCGCCGCTTGTGGTACCGCCCACATTTCACGTGTCTGCTTGCTTTACACAGTGATGCGCTTTGCTCGTTGACTGCTTGGTCTATGCATGGCACGCTAGGGGTGGAGCCGGCTGACCCGTTTCCAGGTGATGCGTCTTGTCTCTGCAGCTGTTTGCGGTTGCTCGTTACATGTGGGTGTGTACCGCTCGGGCGTCCTGATTGGCTATGACCTAAGGGAGGTGGGTATTTAAAGGTGTAGGGTAGCTGTATGTGTTATGTCCGTCCTGGCTTATGTTTACCATTGACAAAAGCACATGTAAGGGCTGAAACGTTTGGTTATTTACACATTAAACGGATTACAAATTCCTGCTGTGCCTGTTGTGTGAAGTTTTTGCTGGATACGGAACCCATCCGTTTGGATCCTTCACCACTTGCTACTGTATGTTTATTTAGCAGTGCACCAGGTGATTGCTGTTGTGAAGAGTGCCGTTTCCACTACGCTCTTTATATATATATATATATATATATATATATACATACATATGTATATAAGTATGTTTAGATTATATTATATGTTTCTGTTTGCTTTTTCAGCTAAAAAAATTATAAGGTTTATATTATATTTTTTGACAGGGGAAACATGGTGCATGCACGGTATAATGAAAAATGTACAATGAATAGGGCAGGGAGTAGATGCAGCGGGCGGAGCGCAAATAATGTGGAGGCGTTATAAAATTTTATTTTAATGAGTGGGGCAAGGATAGTGGGAGTAGATGTAGCGGGGCGGAGCGCCAGAGATTGCCGAGTGCCTGGGGAAACCATTTTCGGTGGGGAAACCGTTCACGGTACAACACTGGTACTAACAAGCAATAAATGCAAGCAGTAAATTTAGCAAGAGGGGGAGTGACAGGAGCATGACAGCTTAAATAAACAGAGAGCTCTCACACTTTACTAACTCACACGTCTGCAGCCTAGTTCATCACAGGCGGGGGGGGGATTTTAGCAAACACACAGCTCTCTAAGTGCAGGGCTCACTGAAAGGGTTTCTTACCTTGTTTTTACTGCTCCATCTCTTCTCTGACTGTCGCCGTGCCTCTGTGCTCAGTCACCACTTACAAACCACAGGCACAGGCAGGCATGAGAGTGCTCAGTGTATTTACCTCCTCCTGCTCTAAATGTGCGCTCTGAATAACTGGTGCACACTTTCTAAGCTAACTCCCTCCTAAAGTTAGATGCACAAGTTGTTTCCCCGGACTGCCACCTTACAAAAAAAAAATAGTACACAGACTGACTAGGGGCCTATTTAGGGGAGGGGCCTGGAGCTGCAGCTCCTCCAGCCCTACATTGATCCGGCCCTGCGGTTAATTGGCCGCTGCGTTCCCTCACACAGTTACACTGGGCTCTGCTGCTCTAGTCTGCACAAACTGCAGCTGCCCATGTTGGCCCACCGGGATTTTTCCCGGTATACCGGCGGCCCAATCCGGCCCTGGTTTTGAAGTGATATGGGATGCATACTAAGTCCGGTTTAAGAGTGCAGTCCACTTCCTTGTTTTTTATGTGCCTAGGGAGATTACAAAAGGCCTGCAACACCCTTGTTTGTTTCTCAGTGTGTTTGGTTGAAGTAACAAACTCTTAGATAGATAGATATACCATGGAAACAAAATAAATTTGATATAATATGTAAATTGGAAACTGTTTTTAACATTTCAACATGCAATTTTAAATATTGTCCATTAGGTGGCAACATATAATTAGGAAGCTGTAATATAAAGACAGATAAATAATTGGAAAGAACACATTTGGAGCCAATTTTTTGATTACTGGAGTATATAGAGATGGGATAATGGGAATTGTTTGTTACTTCTAGAAAGGTCCAAGTTTAGGCTAAAACGTTTGGACACCATTGTGATGTAACAAATAAAATAACAGTTATTATTTTTTTATCTGTTATTAGAAAATACTGTATGGTTGCTAACATTTTAGTAATAATTTTATATTTACACTTTTTACATTATTCTGACATAGCAATACATAATTTTGCTATAATTTTGACAGGCAGTGATTTATTAAAATTTGTATTATTAGTTCAATTTTATTAACAAATTTTCTTTTCATTAAAATGAATGACATCTTAATTATACTTTTGTGGCTCATGCAAAAGAGTCTGTGAGGAATCTTATTCAGAGTACTAATTTTATTTGTATATAGTATGTTTATTCTAAAAAGCTACAGTTAACTAACCATAATACATTATTCCTATTGTAGGGCCCAGCATGGGAAGAAGATAATCACAAGAACTATAGTTCTCAAGTCAATGAAAAACTTGCCAGTCAGGAAAAAATAATATACTCTTCTACCCAAGGTTAAAGGGACAGTCTAGTCAAAATTAAACTTTCATGATTCAGATAGGATGCAATTCAAATTTGCTTTGTTCTCTTGGTATTCTTGGTTGAAAGCAAAACCTAGGTAGGCTCATATGCTAATTTCTAAGCACTTGAAGGCCGCCTCTTATCTCAATGCATTTGACAGTTTTTCACAGCTAGTGTGCGTTATAGATAACATTGTGCTCACCCTGTGGAGTTACTTATGAGAGGGCACTGATTGGCTAACATGCAAGTCTGTCAAAAGAACTGAAATAAGGGGGCAGTCTGCAGAGGCTTAGATACAAGGTAATCACAGAGGTAAAAAGTATATTAATATAACAGTGCTGGTTATGTAAAACTGGGGAATGGGTAGTAAAGGGATTATCTATCTTTTTAAACAATAACAATCCTGGAGTAGACTGTCCCTTTAAAGGTAAGCAAAAGTAGCTGCAATAACACAGTTGTCCAGGTCTAGTTTACTAGACGAAACTTCTGGCTCAAATACATTATTATGGATCCAGCAGAGGATCAAGAACATAAAGGAGTTGATCTTATTAATCAAGTATGTTGTCGATATGTTAAACCAATAGAAATGTTACTCAATTATATATCAAAGGGGCCACAGCACCCAATTGAATGAAGAAATCTGATCTTTTTTTCAAACATCTTTCACCAAGGCACACAAAGAAAAAAAGCAACATTTCGGGTTATACACCCTTAATCATGCTTATCCACAGCACTTGCACATTGCTCCTTGTATAGCAATACCATTAACTCTTTAGTTCCATACAAAAATACAATATCGCCACCTAGTGATGACACTATTTACACATGAAACATGTTTTCATTGCTGTCATTATTATTATACAAATAGGATATTTTAACTGATAGAAACACAGACATATCCATTTTCCTATCAGGTATAGTGCTGTACACTATTGCTAAATTTGTCCTTCAAAGGTGGCTATATTAAGTCTTCCAGGGTTGTGGAAAGAGAACATGGAAACCTGGTGAGCCAAACATAGTAGAATATAATACACAAGATTACTTTTTTTTAAAGGGACATGAAACTCTAAACGTTTCTTTTAAGATTCTGATAGAACATACAATTTTAACCAACTTTCTAATTTACTTCTATTATCAAATTTGCTTTGTTCCCTTAGTTATCCTTCGTTGAAGAAGCAACAATGCACTACTGGGAGCTAGCTGAAAACATCTAGTGAGCCAATGACAACAGGCATATAAGTGCAGCCACCAATCAGGCGTTAGGTCCCAGTAGTGCTTTGACACTCCTCTGTCAATCTAGGTATTCTTTTCAACAAAGGATAGCAAGATATTAGAAGTAAATTGGAAAGTTGTTTAAAATGTCATGCTCTAGACTCTATCGGAATAATAAAAGAACAAATTTGGGTTTCATATCCCTCTAACTCTTTAATTTCCTTCACAAGTAAAAGCTAAATATATTGACACGTTAAATATACCTTACACACATTGCATTTAAACTATTCCATATCCTAGCCCATCCAAGCAGCCTCGGAATAAACACCATTATATCTTGAGAAGACCAAGAACATCATAAAAAAAATCACATGCAAGGGTAATTATCATAGGTAAGTCAATCAGAGGAAGAAGCTATTGCTTCTACATTATCCAGTGACATAAGATCTGTACTACAGCGTCACAACAAACTGAATCAAAACAGGTGACTAACGTGGTTTTTGTTCTCGCGTTCAATTAAAACTGGAGGAATCTCTCTTACCATCTCAAATATAAGCTTCCTGTAGCCCTCACTGAAGAGTACACTCACTGTACAACAAAGGAGTCAAGCTGATTGTGCTTTCCAGGAACTTAGAATAAGATTCCATCCTAAAAATATAATTGTATTAATTAACTTAAAATTTTTGATAGATTCCTTGAGATTTTTCTAGAAAAAAAATTACAAATGGATGAATATGAAAATGTAACAATAAAGTTGTATTCATCCAATAAGACACTTTTGCCCAGAATTGCATCATTTTTGGGCAAGCCCAAAAACAATGAAAAAGATCTGCACTGGGCGCACTACATCTAGAACATAAGATATTTGTCCTATACCAACTGGATAATTTATCTGGCGTTAAATATGTCATTAGACTAATCTTAATCTGGGATTCTCTCCATGCCGTCAAGACCCAGGCTTTCTCAGTTATTTTGAACGTATCAACTATTGCCTGTGAGTCAATATCAGGGAAGAACCTTGTCCATTTAAAAACTATGTAATCCAATTGCTCTAAAGAGGATGATCGTTGGTTGAGTAGTGCATAGAGAGAAGAGACTGAGTAAATTCCTAGTTGATATGAATTAATTCTACTCTGAAGATCAGCAAGCGACCAGTCTAGCCCAAAACTTTGTCTTAATTCCGTGCAATAATGTCTTAACTGTAGATATGCATAGAAATCTTGATTACCAAGCCCATATTGTTGGCGTAAATCAAAAAAAGCTAGAGGAGAATAATCCAAATTTAAAATTTGTATGACATATTTCAGGCCCTTGCTAGCCCATTGTCTAAATACGATATTTGTTAATCCAGGTGCAAAATTTGGGTTACCTGTAATAGGAAGGAATTTCGAAATATATGGGGAACAGCCTACCTCAGAGCAAAGTTTCTGCCATGCTATGATAATATTTTTAATAGTTATTAACGCATAGACCGAAGAAGGCAACAAAGTTATTGGACAATGCAAAATAGCATTCAATTGAAAAGGCTTCACTAACGCTAATTCCCATAACAGGGAAGTTACCTGTTCCTGTTCAATAACCCAGTCTAGAGCAATCTTGACGCATGCCGCAAGACAATATGATTGGATATTTGGTAAGGCCAGAACCGCGGCAGTTTTGGTGTAGTTTACTACCTTGATGAGTGTTTGACTACAGAGCGTGGAGAGCCGTGTATTTAACAACTCATTTATAGAAGAGAATATAGGTGTAGTTTACAAAAAAAGCCAAAAGGTACTTTTGTTAATAAACTCAATCTGCCATCACTAGTGCAAAGTTGGACCACTTGGATACAACTGAGCTGAGCTATTGGAAGAACAGTGTGTTTGTATACTACGCAATACAGGTCTGTTAGTCTGATCTCTTTTTTGTGTGAGACATTCTTTCAATTCAGGATCCATATACCTAGATGGTAATTTTTAAATATATGGCATTTTATATGCTTACTGTTTTGTTTAGTAATCACAAGTGCTGGTTTATATTTTGTTTCTAAGTTTGTTTTGACACCGGTGTTTATTAATTATGTATAGTTAATCTTATATTGATTTCTGTTTTATTTTTTGTTTATCATTAAGTGTAACAGTGACATTAGTGTCATTCGTAAATTAGAACCAAAGGCTAGGGTGATGTAAACATAGCACACTGAATGCAACCCAGGACGTGACCCCCAGGAACAACAATGATTAGTAACAAGAGGAGTAGGAACTGGCTCACTGTGGCACCTTGTATGAGTCCAACAGAGCAACCTACAAAAGCAGGAAAGGCAAACAATAGACAGCAAGACTGGTCAGGCTGACAGAGGTTAGCAGATTTATTCGGTGCATAAACATACAGACTCATGCACACTGTGTAATAAACCACAGAAAGATATAGTTCAATACCATTAGCTAATTTATGATCAGTATTAGAATATAACACTGTCAATCTCTAACAGTGTAAATATAGCCGGTATATTGTCAGGACTAGAAACCACTGCACAGGATACTCCACTTTGGTTATTCTCAAGTATTAAGCAAATGCATCAAGTAAAAACAGAACACAAGGTTTGTCACATTTCTCGTTATAGGTGTGTAATCTCACTTCTTATTTCAGGTATAAGATCTTGTATCACTCTTAGTATACAGAAGTGGTTATAATATTCGAAGTCAGCCTTCTTAAAATATAAACAATGGACAAGCTTGGTTACTCACTGTTATCCGGCCTCACTCATGCAAGATGACGGAGTTACTGTTATAAACCGTTTCACCGGACAGCGTTACCTGTGGAAAGCCTGTGACTTATATTTCCTTCGCAGCATCCTCCAAATGCTGCAAATCTTTACCAATTTCCACCATATGTAGAAATAAAAGTCTTGTGAGAGACAGAGCATTAAATCATTGCAGTAGATTTATTCAAATGAACAAACAGGTGAACACCACTCCACACACACCTCACAGCATCATCCGACGTGTTTCCTGCCGCTAAACGGCACTTCGTCAGGGATATTGACAGCTGCTGTGAACCTCCCTTAAAAAGGCTAATCCCTCATATCCAAATTTAAAGGTATAGTACTTCCTCTAGAGCCTTTCATACAAGGGGGTATACAAACACATTGTTACAAAGTAAAACGACATAAAATATTCAATACAATGTTGCAACTTGAGCACACTGAAGTTAACACATAATTTCACGTAAAGAGGAACTTCTAGCCTCATATAATATAAATATATATATGATGCTAAATGTATACCATTATTATTCTTACAGTTCATGGCTAGTCTATAATTAAGTTTACTGGTATGTTAATTAATTACAATAAAAATACTAGACATTGCTTTAATTCATAATGATGACAGTGTAGTAAATATTTAAATAATATAATACAGAAAAATTGAGAATTAATCCGTTCCAATTTCCAAATACTACATAATTTTATGACTGGACCCACATAGTTAAGATACTAACAATTATTTTAGACTTTAATTCGAATTTCATCTTAATTACCTATATATAGTTTTACATCCGAAATCATGTTTATACCCAAAGGACTTCCGGTTTTCAATGTATATATCCAATAGACTTCACTCCTATTTAGGGCTTGAACTCTATTTCCCCCAACATTATATTTTGGTATTAAATCAATACCTTGAAAGGAGAAAAGTGTATTGATATATTCCAATTCTTGTTTATCATAATTATCATTTCTTCTGTGTAGTGCAAAGTGCTTTGATACAGGTGTTTTTGGAATATCATTTTCTAAGGACAACAAGTGCTCCCTCACTCTATCCTTGAGCATTCTTGTAGTTCTTCCTGTATATTGACTTTTACACAATTTGCATGTGATCAGATATATCACAAATCTTGAGTTACAATCTATATGGTGGTTGACTTTATATGTATTGCCAGTGACAGTTGAGGTAAAGGTATCATTTTTT
Source organism: Bombina bombina (assembly GCF_027579735.1). NCBI lineage: Eukaryota > Metazoa > Chordata > Amphibia > Anura > Bombinatoridae > Bombina > Bombina bombina. Next base: position 760,076,076 of record NC_069502.1, on the reverse strand, counting down.
TTCATATAGCTACAAGATTTACATGGTATTCCTCCACACTTAAAACTACCATTACATTTTCCTAACCACATTTTATTTTCTATTTTAGCTTTGTCAGCAAAGTTCCGTTTCAGACTATTCTCTATAGTTTCAGATCTTCTAGAGACACATCTAACACCTTTTTCTATGGTTGCTCTTAGTTTAGGATCGTTTTTCAACAGTGGAGTAAATCTTTGTACAATTCTACATATATCCTGATACTGTCTACTATATTTTGTTGAAAACGTCAACCTATCTATGTCTCCATTTGTTCTCCTCGGTTTATCCTTTAACAAAACCTGTCTATCCATCTCATTGATTGCCTTCATAGTTTTAATGAAATCCTTCTTGTTGTACCCTCTATCACTCAATCTATCGACTAAATTATTGGCTTGATCCAAATAAGTCTCATTATGGCTACAATTGCGCCTAAGGCGCATAAATTGCCCCTTAGGAATTCCTTTCTTTACACAGTAGGGGTGACCTGAGTCAGCCCTCAAAATAGTATTACCAGAAGTTTTTTTTCCTAAAGGTCCTAGTATTTATGCAGCCTTTCTCACTATCTCCTACTATTGTTAGATCTAAATAATCTACACTTTCATCAGAGTTATAGTGTGTAAATTGTAGATTTTTATTATTGTCATTCAGGTATTTTATGAATTCTTCTATGCTGGTTGCATCCTTTTTCCAGACAATCAAAAGATCGTCTATAAATCTGGTATAGAAACAAATCCTAGATAGCAAAGGATTATTACTAGTAAACAATTTATTAAGTTCAAAATAACCCAAATAAAGGTTAGCATACGAGGGGGCGAATTTCGCCCCCATCGCAGTGCCCTGATTTTGGACATAATAAATCCCTTCAAAGAGAAAGTAATTGTGGCTCAAAAGGAACCTCACAATATCAACAATATAATCTATAAAACCAGATTCAAAGTTAGTATGAATATGTAACATTTCTCTGAGGGCCACAAGGCCCTCTCTATGAGGTATACAGGAGTATAGAGATACCACATCTACAGTTAAAAAAGTAAGGTTATCTGACCAATCTAGATGTTCCAGTTTTCTAAGTAAATGTTTGGTATCTCTCAAATATCCTGGCAAATTTTTAACAATTGGTTGTAAGAAATCGTCTACCCATTTACCTAAATTTTCCCCTATAGTACCTATAGTAGAAATAATAGGCCTTCCTGGCGGATTAAGCCTGGACTTATGGATCTTCGGAAGATGTTTGAAAACTGATATTGTTGGACTTTCATTAATAAAACACTCAGCCTGTGTTTGTGTAAGATAATTCAGGTGGATACCTTCATCTAAGAGCATTTTTAGTTCCCTATTAAACTTCTCAGTTGGGTTAAATGTAAGTTTGCGATATGTTTCCCTATCAGACAGCTGTCTTTCAGCTTCTTGGACATAAGCTACTCTATCTTGCACCACAATAGTGCCCCCTTTGTCAGATTTTGATATCACCACATTTTTATTATCTTTAATTTGTTTAAGTGCTGCTCTTTCACTATATGACAAGTTGTCCCAACTTTTTTTCTTTTTGTTTTCACAATTGACTTTAGTATTATAAAGTTGTGTTAATTCATCTTCTACTACTGTGTGGAATACTTCTATAAGGTCCCCTCTCGCATGAACCGGGTAAAAGTGACTAGTGTGGCCTATCTTACATTGTGAGCTTGGTATAATTAAATTACTCTGATTATATCTTAAACTTTCACTGTTTAGTAATCTCAAGCTATTAGTGTCACATAATTCTTCAAATGACAAAGTTTCTAGATTTTCAGTAACAACTTCACTATTGGACATATCATTAAAACTAGTGTTAGTAGGATTTCCTTCAATAGATTGTGGATCCTCATTAAAGAAATGTCTCCTCAGGGTTATCTTCCTTACAAATTTATTAAGATCTATTATAGTGTCAAATAAGTTCATATTTCTATCAGGAGAGAAGCCCATCCCTTTTGAAAGGGCAGTCTCTTGTATTTTAGTTAGAGGATATGATGATAAATTGACAACATTTAATTGCTCTTCTCTTTTGTAGCCCTGGTCAGCCTGCTGGGATACTTTGCCTTTGGCTCCTCCTCTTTTTTCTTTTTTATTCTCTTTGGATCGCCGTCTTTTACCTTATCTTCAGTGCTTGGTGTATTAGGGGTAATCCCCAGATCGACCAAAGATCTATGACTTGCATTATCTTTAGATCTTGCTCCCGTTTTATCGCTCTCATAGCTGCTGCAAATCGGAGTGGAGGACTTTGGACTATAGGCATATGTGCTCCCCTCAGCATCCGAGAAAGTCACTTTTCTCTGATCTTCTTTATTCGATGCTTCCCCTTGTGAATCCATTCTTTTTCCTTTTTGTTTACTGTGATGATTCCTTCTTTTGTTTTTATTTTTATGTTTATTCATAGTATTTTGTTGCAAACCAGTGTTCCAACTATACACGACATCCAGGTCGTAATCTTTACAGTCTCTTTGGTATTTTCCTAATTTCTTATTCACTATTTCATTGTCAATCCTTTCTGTAGTATCCTTCAATTGTTTCGTATAATCCTCAAATCTTTCATCATCCTTGAGGTCATCTATCTGTATTTGGAGTTCAGCTAGCTCACACATAGTTTGCTCTCTTTCTTTTGTTCTCCTCTTTAGCAATTGTTTCATGAGGACCACAGAACAATCTGTTAAATTTTGATTCCACTCTTTCATGAAATCAGTATCCAACTTTTCCGCTGCTGGATACTTTTTAATTCTGAGTCCCCTTGGTATTTTATTTTCTGTAATATATAATTGTAAAAATTCCATTTCCCACCATGTTTTTAGTTCCTTAATAGTTAACTTTTCTTTTTGTGAAAATAGTGTGCTCAAATCAACAGGTGTGTGTGTAGGAGCGGTGTCCCCTTTAATTAGTGAGTCAAGTTTTGCTCGTCTATTCGTGATTTCTTCCTGATCCATGGTTAGGATACACCAATATTCAAGTATCCACACTGAATGCTAACACAGTCTTGTGCAAAAAGGAGAATTTTTCAGTGCATAAACATACAGACTCATGCACACTGTGTAATAAACCACGGAAAGATATAGTTCAATACCATTAGCTAATTTATGATCAGTATTAGAATATAACACTGTCAATCTCTAACAGTGTAAATATAGCCGGTATATTGTCAGGACTAGAAACCACTGCACAGGATACTCCACTTTGGTTATTCTCAAGTATTAAGCAAATGCATCAAGTAAAAACAGAACACAAGGTTTGTCACATTTCTCGTTATAGGTGTGTAATCTCACTTCTTATTTCAGGTATAAGATCTTGTATCACTCTTAGTATACAGAAGTGGTTATAATATTCGAAGTCAGCCTTCTTAAAATATAAACAATGGACAAGCTTGGTTACTCACTGTTATCCGGCCTCACTCATGCAAGATGACGGAGTTACTGTTATAAACCGTTTCACCGGACAGCGTTACCTGTGGAAAGCCTGTGACTTATATTTCCTTCGCAGCAACCTCCAAATGCTGCAAATCTTTACCAATTTCCACCATATGTAGAAATAAAAGTCTTGTGAGAGACAGAGCATTAAATCATTGCAGTAGATTTATTCAAATGAACAAACAGGTGAAAACCACTCCACACACACCTCACAGCCTCATCCGACGCGTTTCCTGCCGCTAAACGGCACTTCGTCAGGGATATTGACAGCTGCTGTGAACCTCCCTTAAAAAGGCTAATCCCTCATATCCAAATTTAAAGGTATAGTACTTCCTCTAGAGCCTTTCATACAAGGGGGTATACAAACACATTGTTACAAAGTAAAACGACATAAAATATTCAATACAATGTTGCAACTTGAACACACTGAAGTTAACACATAATTTCACGTAAAGAGGAACTTCTAGCCTCATATAATATAAATATATATATGATGCTAAATGTATACCATTATTATTCTTACAGTTCATGGCTAGTCTATAATTAAGTTTACTGGTATGTTAATTAATTACAATAAATATACTAGACATTGCTTTAATTCATAATGATGACAGTGTAGTAAATATTTAAATAATATAATACAGAAAAATTGAGAATTGATCCGTTCCAATTTCCAAATACTACATAATTTTATGACTGGACCCACATAGTTAAGATACTAACAATTATTTTAGACTTTAATTCGAATTTCATCTTAATTACCTATATATACACAAAATATAATGTTGGGGGAAATAGAGTTCAAGCCCTAAATAAGAGTGAAGTCTATTGGATATATACATTGAAAACCGGAAGTCCTTTGGGTATAAACATGATTTCGGATGTAAAACTATATATAGGTAATTAAGATGAAATTCAAATTAAAGTCTAAAATAATTGTTAGTATCTTAACTATGTGGGTCCAGTCATAAAATTATGTAGTATTTGGAAATTGGAACGGATCAATTCTCAATTTTTCTGTATTATATTATTTAAATATTTACTACACTGTCATCATTATGAATTAAAGTAATGTCTAGTATATTTATTGTAATTAATTAACATACCAGTAAACTTAATTATAGACTAGCCATGAACTGTAAGAATAATAATGGTATACATTTAGCATCACATATATATTTATATTATATGAGGCTAGAAGTTCCTCTTTACGTGAAATTATGTGTTAACTTCAGTGTGCTCAAGTTGCAACATTGTATTGAATATTTTATGTCGTTTTACTTTGTAACAATGTGTTTGTATACCCCCTTGTATGAAAGGCTCTAGAGGAAGTACTATACCTTTAAATTTGGATATGAGGGATTAGCCTTTTTAAGGGAGGTTCACAGCAGCTGTCAATATCCCTGACGAAGTGCCGTTTAGCGGCAGGAAACGCGTCGGATGAGGCTGTGAGGTGTGTGTGGAGTGGTGTTCACCTGTTTGTTCATTTGAATAAATCTACTGCAATGATTTAATGCTCTGTCTCTCACAAGACTTTTATTTCTACATATGGTGGAAAGAGGTTAGCAGATTTAAGCAGGTCAGGGCTATTGTGGTCAGACAGGCAAAGTTGTCAACTCACAAGCAGATCCAATACTGAGGGCAATCCAATAGAGTGGTCAGACAGGCAAAGGTCAAACAAACAGATATCAAAAAGGAGAAACACTGGAGCGCACCCTGAAGACAGACACAGAGTGTACGCGTTCCAGAGAGTAAAAGGGCCGTCTGACGTCATCAGCAGCGGCTGGCACAGAAAGGCTCACATCACGTTGCTAGGCAGCGCTACACTCAACACGCGATAGCCACATAGGAAGTGGCAAAACCTGACAAAATGTTTAACTGGATAGTAGTGCAGCCTCTGTTGCTTCTATTGCTACTTCTACGTAGGTTGCTGAGAGGGAGCTTAGTGAATTTTTTAAGTTTTATCTATAGTGAATGTGTTTGCTTTTTCAACATTTTGTGTGTTGTATTGAGGGTATATTTGAAAGTTTTTGTTTACTACACATAATTATACATTTTATATTACATAGTTAATGTTTTGTGTGTCTATTTAAGAAAACAGCATTCAAAAACTTTCTCCTAGCAACATTTACACCCACTTTTGGCATCAGGAAAAGAAACTCCATACATTCTGGCATTTTTCCCTGATGTTTATAAAATGTGCTTGTGTATTAAACAATTTGGTTTCTAGTGAATAATGATTTTTTTCTTAAGTAATGGGAAATAATTGGTAGGTAGGGAAACAAGTTACGCAACATCAGTAATAGAAATAATTAATTAAAAGGTTTTGTGTCTTGCAGAGTAGTAGTGAGTTTAGGCAGTGTTTGTGTATTATTTGTTATTTATAAAACGTCAAGATTTTATACAAAACAACAAAGTTCCATACCTTTTTATGGCCTATTTTACCTAATGGTTTCTATGTCATTTTAATTATGCTTTAATAAAGAATCAAATTTTATTCATATTTGGAGGCTCCTTGGAACTTTGTTTTTTCATGTGTATATATGGAGCACAGGGGCTCCATTCTGGCTGTGTTTGCCTCCTACAAGTGCCAATGCTAATAACAAGCGAAGACCCAGTGACGTCATTTTCATCATTAAGCTTAGCGCTAACGATTGGATATTGGAAACTCCAAGTGACTTCCGGTTCACGACTCCAAGAGCAGCGTTGGAATCCTCTACAGATTTTTTTTGTTTTAGCCTAACAGGAGCTGTTTCGTGTAACTGTGGAAATTGTTTGAATCCTCTTCCTGCACTTATTCGGGTGAGTGAAGGCAAGCGATGCCCTTAATATGCCACTGAGCACACACTAACAGCCGTTAAATTCAATTAAGGGTTGACATATATATATATATATATATATATATATATATATATATATATATATATATATATATATATGATAACAACTCCAACAGAAACAGAGACAAATGAATAAATTTGACTTTTGCATTTGAAAAATCCTGGTTTGTCTCTGTTTCTGTTGGAGTTATTATATTTACATGGAAAAACCGGGTGGTTGACCCCAGGAGGGCGGATTCACATTCTGACATATATATATATATATATATATATATATCCGTATGTGTTGAATGTAGTTCTCCAGCTTTGTCAAGCGGGTGCCTGGTCACCTTTAGGAAGGCTTTTTAACAGCAGGATTTAAGGGTTGCTTTTTATGTGGAATAGGATTGCTGAAACATAGTCTCCCCCATAAGTTTGCTTGTTGTGACTTTTTGCCCATAAGTGACTATACAAATGACAGATTCTTATGCTGGTCTGTTTAAACTCCACCAGCTATTGTTCCATTATTGTGACTAAAAACTTTATCTTGTCCTAGATCTATAGAACTATTTTGCTTTTGTGCGAGGTGTCAACCACACTTGTCACAAAAAGTATGTCTTATTCTACAGCTTTTCTTGTCAGTCAGCACCAAGCAAGACATTTTAACCCTTATGCAACACTTTGTCACAATTTGAATAAATATAGGCCAGCAAATCAACATTTACAAAAGTCAGCCAGTACCTATCAGAAGTATCCATTCCTCTCCTGCTCTCTGTTACTAATCACAGCACCTGCAAGCAACCTATAGTCCTATAAACCTACACTTTGAGGGAGGAAAGTGTACATCGAAATGAAAATCATATGAGAATAATTAATAGATAAGGCTATTCTTATTGCTATACCTGTTAGTACCAAAGACAAATATAGGCATTTAGGACATATTTGCAGCTTAATTTGATGCAGATAATCAGCCACACTAACACCCCCTCACAGAATACCCCAGACATCCTGCCCCACTCACACAAGGAATCCTACTATTCCCCATCTACCCTCCTTAGTTCTCTTGAACTGCATAGTTCAAACAGTACCAAAAACACCCACACAAGCTATACAAGGCACATTACATTTGTTATTAAAAAATAACTAATATAAATGCACTGCCAGTGTTACGTATATATAAAAAACATTAATAATAAAATAAATATAAATGTCACCACAAGCACACACAAATTCACACAAGCTGGAGCTACTTAGAGCTATTGTAGCCAGGCCAGATTTCATTATAACTGAATTAACACAGGTGAAATAATCAGCTGATTTAGTTCAGCTATAATACAAACCTGGCCTGTTAGGGGTACCTGGAGACCGTTGTTGAGAAACACTGCTCTAAGGTATGCGCCCATTAAAAAGCCCAGGTTCTCTCAGTCGGTTCCAATTTATCTGTGAGGGTCTTTTGCCCCTCAAACCCTTATATGTCTTGTTGACGTTTATTAGCAACAGATAGGTGTTCACACACACACACACACACACACACATACACACACACACACACACATATATATATATATATATATATATATATATATATATAATGTGTTTGTTGTTCAATGTTTATGTTTACACAGTTCTCATCTGTAACTTAGCCTATCAGGCTGAACTTGCTTTCCAGATGCATGGTTTATCTTCTATAGTATAGTTAGTTATTCAAAATTAAAATGTATAAAAAAAAAAGAAATACTAGAATATTTGGAACATTCGAATTTTACCTGTTTACACCTTACCAATATCCTGTGCTAATTGTTTGCAAGCCTTGTGTTCCTTTCTGTGTCTAAACAACAAGAATCTGCTCTTGTGTCATGATAATGTAGATTCCTTTTCTAATTGAGTGGAACTCCTTAAAAGAACCTGAGGTTTATTATCAGGTGCATTCCTTAGATCTAGATTAGCTTTAACTTGTGTGATTACTGTTTCTTGCATTCTAGCATGATCTGGAATTTATTCTGATTCAATATCATGCTATGGGACATTCTCTATGTTGTTTAATGTGAGGTTTTCACTGACATTTACTGAACATACTCAATAAACTGCACTGACATTGTTTTCTGTATGGGTATAAATTTCTGATGTTTTATTTGCTTTTACATTTGTGAGAGTACATTACATACCCTATAGTACTTAACATTCATTGTAGCAAAAGATGAGGAATGGCCTGCTCTTGTGCATAATCAGTGGTAGGTGCATTTTTATACAAAATAGCCTATAAGTAGACATTCTCTTCATGACCCCACTTAAAACCTTAGAACCTTCTAAAATACACAACCTTAAACTCATAAAAAATGTCTTCCTTTATTCCTGGTTTCCTTATTTTTTTTTATAGATTTTTTTTTAATAATTAAAAGCAATAATTAAGCTCTTTGAGTTTAGATTGTTGTTTCATACGAAGGGGCCTCTTGGGTTATAGCAGATCTGGGTGGCCAGAAGTTAATAAGTACTGTATATGGGAACGAGTCAATATTCATTAGGGAGGGGTGGAGTAAATAGCAGGAAGTATGAAGCTAGGTTTATTGTGTATAGGTGTTAGTATCAATTGAATGTAGGAGACTGGAGTTAATTGCCTGTAAAGGTTAAATGCAGTCGTGGCCCTGTTAATGTTAATTATTGTAAGAAGAGGCTGGATTCAGGTGGGTGGTAAGTAGAGTGTTAATTGTATTGTAGGATTTGATATGCTTAGGGTAAATTGTAGTGGAGGAGAGCTAACAGTCGGGTCCAGGAGGTAGGAGTTAATTAGAGTTGGGAAATAATAGTCAATGTTAAATTGTTTATTGAAGTGAGGGTGCAGTTGTTCTTGCTGTTAGTTATTTCTAAAGTCAGAAGGCTGTTAGAATTAGATGATACCCTTAATGTAAGGAAAACTCTGGTACCTCTAAAATGTGGTGGATTATTCTATTTGAAAATACCAAAGAACAATATTATCACCAAAGAAAAGGCCGCAATATTTTGGGTATTATCCCTTAGTCATGTGGATACACAGTATATATCCATAGCCAGTGGCGGCTCGTGGGTTATTCAAATGGGGGTTCACAATACATTGTGAAAATTAAATTTACATTTACGACGTAACGGACAGGTTAAAATACATTTCTGTTTCGGTCAGTTGGGAGTATCTTTTGGAAGTCTTGAAGGCTTCTGCTTTTTCCATCACAGGTTATTTCTGCTATCCAAGTCCAATATTCTTCACCATATGCCAAGGTTAGAGGCGCAGGATTCTGTTCTCCAGATATATATTCTAACATAGAATATACATAAGATTTGTCTACAACGCATATGAGTATGTAACAATCAATAAATATATACATTATTCAAAATAATCTCTTCGCCAAAATAAGAAACACTCCTAAACATAACATTCTTGTGCTTATAGTTACAAACATAACACACAATCAAATGGCAATCTGCATAAAAATGTTATAAGATAAAAAAAAAAAAAATAAGACACGTAACCACAGTAACGTAGAATGTTGTTCTAAATGGTATATAGGCATCTGTGGTATACCCAATATATAAAATGCCCCTGCTATTACGATAAAAAACTTTTTAAAAAAAGATAGAAAAATCATGCCTGCCTGGTACTGATTTGATCTTAAGGTAGCATCGCCAAAGGGGCTAACTCTAAAATATACAATCACCATGTTTTGATAGATGCTGGAAATCATACCTGCCTGGTATTGATTAGATCTTGAAGTAGGATCGCCAAAAGGGTTAACTCTAAACTATACAATCACAATGTTTAGCTAGATACTTTAGTGGCGCCGCCATCCGGTTTCTAACGCCTTCAGCATCCCTTACTCCATATAAGAATATGATTGGAGGAAGCAAAGCACCGAAATTGCCAATCAGAAAGGAGACAACACTGGATGGGGCGAGGCCTAACATTTTTCAAGCTGCTAATGCGCAAACACTTCAATCGTGTAGCAATGAAACCTTATCCTGGCTACACATAGCCTGACAGGCTGTCGGGTGTACTTATGGCCAAAAGGCCAAGTCGGCATAGTTAACCTAAGTACCCTTGCATACTAGATAAGAAAAACAGGAGCGCTTCCTAATCAAATATATTTCACATGCTCACAAAATCATAATTCCTATGCCCTTTAATAAAGGCAGTGATGATAATAAACTTAATGCGTGTTTGATACTATAGTATCCAATCGAACAGTGTAATAATATCCCCTAAGGCAGAGGTTTCCAAACTTTTCATTCATGTTGGTGACACACTTTTTAGCAAACAGTAGGTTAAACTAGCTTGTATTAAGAGTTATGGACTGATACATAAATTATATAACTAAATGTATTTTTAAGTAATAGTATGTATGTGCAAGAATTTAGAAAAAAGTTTAATAACACCAATAGCTACTTACTATTTTAATAGGATGTATGAGGTTGATGGGATGAACACAGTTTCTGAATATTTAGTGGAATATTAGATAGACACTCGCATTTCATCATCAAGCATTTTTAAGCTTCCACTTCCTATCCATATATCAAGAGCAGGAGCAGCAATGCACTACTGGGAGCTAGCTGCAAAAACAAAAAAACACTTTGGGGCCTATCTATCAAGCTTCGAATGGAGCTTGATGCCCCATGTTTCAGCAGTTATGAAGCAGCGGTCACAAAGACCGCTGCTCCATAACCTGTCCGCCTGCTCAGAGCAGGCGGACAGACATTGTCGATAATCAACCTGATCGAGTACGATCGGGTTGATTGACACCCCCTGCTGGCGGCCCATTGGCTGCCAGCTCAGAGCAGGCGGACAGACATCGTCGGAAATCAACCCGATCGAGTACGATCTGGTTGATTGACACCCCCCTTCTGGCGGCCCGTCCGCTCAGAGCAGGCGGACAGACATCGCCGGAAACAAACCCGATTGAGTACGATCGGGTTATTATTATTATTATTATAGGTTATTTGTAGAGCGCCAACAGATTTCGCAGCGCTATTAACAAAGGTGGAGTACAACAAAACAGTTATAGGGATCAAATGGGTAGAGGGCCCTGCCAAGAGTTGCACTGTTGTAGTCAGCTCTTGAGAAGGTGATCAACAAACAGCTGGACTCTAAGGCTTACATGCTAAGGGGGTTCAGGGGATAGCAATGGAGGAGAGGAACTGGTATAAAGAAAGGTTAGTGTAGGTTGTATGCATCCCTGAACAGTAGAATCTTTAGGGAGCACCTGAAGCTTTTAAAACTAGAAGAGAGTCTTGTGGAGCGAGGCAGAGAGTTCCATAAGATGGGAGCCAGTCTGGAGAAGTCCTGTAAACGGGAGTGTGATGAGGTGACAAGAGAGGAGGAGAGTAGGAGGTCATGAGCTGTAATAATCCAAGTAGATTATTTTCTGAAAAAAGGAGATGCAGACAACTCAGCTGCTGAACAAACTCAGGCTGAAGTAAAAAAGGTGTGTAACAGCAGCTTTTAACCATTAACCACAACTTAGGTCATAGTATTTAAGCACTGTGTTTGTTTGAATAAAGGATTTGCTAAACAAATGAGTAAAAGTCTTAATTCTCAATGCAATTGTTTAAACCCTTTATATAACATAACAAAACTGAGTACCCTGATATAGTAAAAATAAATATGCATAATAGAAAAAGTAAGAGCTCTAATGTGATGTAAAATAATCCTTAATAGAATAAACAAAGTTATGCACAAAAAATACCTTTGAGTAGAATCTCACTGAGTTTACAGGTCCGTTATCACAGCAAGTAGAACTAAAGAAAAAATGAGAGAGCAGGGATTACTCTCAAAGTTTGCAGAGCAGAAGTGAGCAGGAAGCGTGTTCACAGAGCTGAGGGAGAGAAGCCACACTCGGCTGCAGCTGATGATGTCAGAAGTGTCTCAGTAGAAGGCCTGTCAGATTTCACAGCACATCAGAGCAATAGAAGACTGAGGAATTCAAAATAACAAGCAATGACAGGAAGACACAGGTCAGTATTTATAGGGTGTCAGAATGAGCAGCTATAAGGGGTGGTAATATGACATACCCCCCCCCTCAAGGAACAACCTCCGGTTGAGAAGAAGTAGGTCGATCCGGGTGACGGCGGTGAAAAAGTGACACCAACCGAGGAGCATGCAAGTTCGTGGCAGGCTCCCAAGAGTCATCAGCAGGGGTAAACCCCTTCCATCTTATGAGATACTGCAGAACCCCACCAACTCTTCTAGAGTCCAAAACAGTTTGAATCTCATACTCAACCTCAGGTTGTACAATGGTCGAAGTCGATGCAGGAGAAGATGTGTCCAAACGTAATGTGGCAGGTTTCACCAATGACACGTGAAAGGTGGGATGAATTTTAAAATGTGCAGGCAAGTCCAAAGTAACTGTATTCGGGTTCTTTAATGCTGTAATAGCGTATGGACCTATAAACAGTGGACTTAGTTTTCTCGAAGGAGCGGATAAGCGTAAGTGTTTGGTGGACAACCAGACCTTTTGTCCAACCTTATACACAGGTGAAGGACTTTTTCTTAAATCATAAAAACGTTTATGAGAATTTTGAGCTACTTCAATATTATCCTTGATAATAGCAAACTTCTCCGAAATAGAATTGAGAGTATCATTTACCGCTGGACAGGTGCTAGTCATATCAGAGAATACATGAAATGAAGGATGAATGCCATAGTTAATAAAGAATGGTGTTTGTTGGGTGGAGGTATTCATAGTGTTATTGTATGAAAATTCCGCAAGAGGTAAATAAGTTGACCAATCTTGCTGTTGGGAAGAACAGAAACATCGAAGGTACTGTTCGAGCCACTGGTTAGTGCGCTCCGTCTGTCCATTTGTTTGTGGGTGGTAAGAAGTACTGAGCCTCTGTTGAATATGAAGAGTAGAACATAATTCCCTCCAAAATCTGGAAGTAAATTGTGATCCCCTGTCTGAAACAATAGATGTTGGTAAACCATGCAACTTGATCACTTCTTTTATCAAAAGATCACTAGTTTGTTTTGCTGTGGGTAAAGAGATGCAAGGAATGAAATGAGCCATCTTGGAAAATTGATCCACTACTACTAAAATGGTAGTGTAATTGGAAGATTTGGGTAAATCCACAATATAGTCCATTGAAATGTTTGACCATGGTTTACTGGGCACAGGGAGAGATAACAGCAATCCATAAGGTTTGCCTCTTGAGTATTTTGATGTAGCGCAGGTGGTACAAGTAGAGACGTAAGTTTTAACATCCTTATTACAAGTAGGCCACCAAAAAGATCTCTTTAGTAGAGATAATGTCTTAGTCACTCCTAAATGACCTGCTAAAGTGGAATCATGTACCATCTGGAGAACAGTGGGTCTACAAGATTTTGGAATATATATCTGGTTGTTATATAGAAGAATACTATTAGAATCTTGATGCAACAGATGCATTGGTTTCTCTGTGTCACTACGTTGTAACTGTTTTAAAGAAGTAGGTGTAAGTTGTAGAATACCTAAGAAACAATCTTCTGGAATGATATGTTGATGTGGTTGTGCGTAGCTGGGTTTATCAGGCAACCTGGATAGGGCATCTGCTTTACCATTATTTCTTCCCGGTCTATAGCAAATAACAAAGTTAAACCGTGAGAAGAAAATACTCCACCTCACCTGACGGGCAGACAGTGTTTTACAAGTTTGCAAATATTGCAAATTTCTATGATCAGAATAGATTAAAACTGGTTCAGTAGTACCCTCTAGTAAATGCCTCCATTGTTCAAAGGAGGCTTTTATAGATAGGAGTTCTTTTTCGCCTACTGAATAATTCATCTCCGCAGATGAAAGAACTCTAGAAAAAAATGCCACAGGATGAAGTACTTGGGTAGTGGAATTTTTTTGTGTCAATACAGCTCCTAATGCATCTACCTCCAAAGTAAATTGCAACAATGGGTCTGGGTATTGCAAAATAGGGGCAGAAGTGAAGCTAGATTTTAGGAATTCAAAAGCGCTTTGAGCTTCTGAATGCCATTTGAAAGTGTTTTGTACTTTAGTGAGATTAATCAAAGGTTTTGCAATGTCAGCAAATTTATTAAACTTGCGGTAGTAATTAGCAAAACCTAGGAAACTTTGTAATTGTTTCCTAGTCCGAGGTTGTGGCCAATCTTGAATAATTTTCACCTTATTCTGATCCATCTTAATACCAGATGGTGAAATTTGATAGCCTAGGAAGGTAATCTCTGATGAGTTAAAAATACATTTTTCTAATTTGGCAAACAAATGATGAGCTCTTAAACGGGATAAAACTGAACGAACATGTTTTATGTGTTCATCCAAGTTCTTAGAAAAGATCAGAATATCATCCAAATATATGATGATGTAAGTGTCTAATATATCTCTAAAAATATCATTTATGAAATTTTGAAATGTGGCTGGGGCGTTACATAGCCCGAATGGCATGACTTAATATTCAAAGAGACCGTAACGGGTCCTAAAAACTGTCAGCCATTCATCTCCCTCTTTCATTCTGATCAGGTTATATGCACCACGTAAATCAAGCTTTGTATATATGGTGGCGCCTTGCAATCGTTCTATAATCTCTGGAATGAGAGGTAATGGGTAACAATTCTTTTTGGTACATTTATTCAGTTGACGATAATCAATTATTGGACGTAATGAATTATCCTTATTACGTACAAAAAACATTTCAGCACCTGCTGGTGAGGTAGATGGCCTAATAAAACCTTTTTTTAAGTTATCATCGATATACTCTTTAAGATGGTTTAATTCAGATTTAGATAAAGGATAAATTCTCCCTATAGGTACTGTGCTACCAGGTAATAACTCAATTGGACAGTCATACTGTCTATGCGGAGGTAATACCTGACTTTCTTTTACATCAAAAACATCACTAAAATCCGAATAGTGAGATGGTAATGAGAGTGAGGATGTATGTAGTATGTGATGATTTTGTAAACAGGTATTTTTACAATAACCAGAATCAAGTTTTATAGATAATGTTTGCCAATCAAAGATAGGGTTATGTTTTACTAACCAGTTCATACCTATGACAACTGGGAACAGAGGTGAGGGTATTATGTCAAAAGACATGTATTCAATATGTGTCTGATTGCAAGTCACCAGTAGAGGTATAGTCTCATGTGTAACTGGACCAGTACTAATTGTGTTACCATCTATGACACGTATAGAAACAAGTTTTTCTTTTGCTATATGTGGTATTTTATTTTTTTCAATTAAACTTATGTCTATATAACAAACAGTTGCCCCAGTATCCACGATGGCCTCAATATTCAGTCGTCTTTGATCCCACTGCAAAGATAGAGGTAGTTTTATAAACATCTGATCTGAAAGAGAAGTACAGACAGTAGAATTAGTAGTGATGGTTTTACCTGGCTTCTGTTTTAGAAGAATAGGGCAGTCTCTCACAATATGTTCTTTAGAACCACAATACATGCAGAGATGATTCAATCTCCTTCTATTCTTCTCCTCTTGAGTTAGGGGTCCACGTAATACTCCTAAATCTATAGGTGTTTCAGTAGATGTGGCTGGAGCAGGGTTAGGAATACTGTTGTATCTTTTGCTAGATGACTCATAAGAAAGTTTCTCAACCCTTCTTTCCCTATATCTCCTATCTAATTTTATTGCTAAATCATATAGGGCATCTAAGGATACAGGTAAGTCTAATCTAGCAAGTTCATCTTTTAGGGATTCATTTAAGCCCAAACGAAATTGATTTCTTAAAGAAACTTCGTTCCATTCGGAATCCCTGGCATACCGTTTGAACTCAGTAATAAAGTCCTCCACAGGTCTTTTAGCTTGTTTTAAATTGCTTAGGGCTTTTTCAGCTGTTGCCTGTCTATAAGGATCCTCATACAATGCTGACAATGCATCAAAAAAGACCTGAAAATTATTTAGTATTGGATCTTGTGATTCAAAATAACTATCAGCCCACGCACGGGGTTCTCCCATTAAATAAGTTATGATAGTTAAAACCTTCTGTTTGTCAGTACTATATGTTTTTGGTTTTAGGGAAAAAAGGAGTAGACAGGCGTTTTTAAACTCCCTATACTTTGATCTATCACCAGTGAAAATTTCAGGGTGTAACACCTGTGGTTCAGGTGTAGTAGCTGACATTTTAACTGCAATTTACTGAGAAATAAAGGCTCTTAGATTTTGTATATCTAATTGAGTCTCTCTGAGACCTTGGCTTATATTATCAACTCTTTGGGATAATGTATAAACTGCTTGAGCGAGTTCAGCTGGGTCCACTTGCATTTTTTAGGCTTGTTATTATGTAATAATCCAAGTAGATTATTTTCTGAAAAAAGGAGATGCAGACAACTCAGCTGCTGAACAGACTCAGGCTGAAGTAAAAAAGGTGTGTAACAGCAGCTTTTAACCATTAACCACAACTTAGGTCATAGTATTTAAGCACTGTGTTTATTTGAATAAAGGATTTGCTAAACAAATGAGTAAAAGTCTTAATTCTCAATGCAATTGTTTAAACCCTTTATATAACATAACAAAACTGAGTACCCTGATATAGTAAAAATAAATATGCATAATAGAAAAAATAAGAGCTCTAATGTGATGCAAAATAATCCTTAATAGAATAAACAAAGTTATGCACAAAAAATACCTTTGAGTAGAATCTCACTGAGTTTACAGGTCCGTTATCACAGCAAGTAGAACTAAAGAAAAAATGAGAGAGCAGGGATTACTCTCAAAGTTTGCAGAGCAGAAGTGAGCAGGAAGCGTGTTCACAGAGCTGAGGGAGAGAAGCCACACTCGGCTGCAGCTGATGATGTCAGAAGTGTCTCAGTAGAAGGCCTGTCAGATTTCACAGCACATCAGAGCAATAGAAGACTGAGGAATTCAAAATAACAAGCAATGACAGGAAGACACAGGTCAGTATTTATAGGGTGTCAGAATGAGCAGCCATAAGGGGTGGTAATATGACATGAGCAGAGCGAAGGGGACGGGAGGGAGAGTATCTGGAGACAAGATCTGAGATATAGGGGGGAGCAGTGCAGTTGAGGGCTTTGTATGTCAGAGTGAGAATTTTGTGTTTGATCCTAGAGGCAAGAGGAAGCCAGTGAAGAGATTGGGAGAGAGGTGCAGCAGATGAAGAGTGATGTGTAAGGAAGATGAGTCTGGCAGAGGCATTCATTATGGATTGTAAAGGAGCTAGGCGGCAGGTGGGGAGACCAGAGAGGACAGAGTTGCAGTAATCGAGGCGGGAGAGGATGAGAGAGTGGATTAAAATCTTAGTTGTGTCTTGTGTAAGGAAGTGTCTAATTTTAGAGATGTTTTTAAGGTGGAAGCGGCAGGCTTTAGCCACACACCCCTGCTGGCGGCCCATTGGCCGCGAGTCTGCAGGGGGCGGCTTTGCACCAGCAGCTCTTGTGAGCTCTTCAGTGAGGTCTGGCAGACCTGATCCGCACTGTTGGATCAGGTCCGCCAGACTTTGATAAATTGGGGCCAATGACTTCTGACTTCAGCTCAGCATTTAAGCTGCAGCCCTCAGAGCTTAGCGAGTTCGACTGACTACTGCAAACACACTGCTCTCCCACTCACTCACTACATGTGCAGTCACGAGCCAATGTGTTGCCAGTGGGAATAGTGTCAGTTACCGCTAAGCTGTGCCAATAGGTTACCCACTAGGTATCAATCATGTGATATGCGTAGCAGGCAGGTGGAAAGTTGGAAACCAAAAAAAATAAATAATAATAATTTTAAATTCAAGAACAATTGTGTTGAAGCAGGGACACACCTACACACTGCCGCCGACACACTAATGTGTCACGACACACAGTTTGGAAAGCACTGCCCTAAGGGATAATGAAGTGTGTATTTGACAATTAAAACTAAAGGTGTAACATGTGAAAGCGCCACAGCTAGATATGATGCTAATAAATGAACTTAGGGACCTAACAGTGGTATAAATTGTGTAGTGAAATGGTAAATATGAATCTGTTTATGGAAGAGTGAAACTAAATGGGAGTGGTGGTAGTGGAATGTGAGACCGAATGTGAATGACTGTGGTGAATATTAAATACAATATAATAGGGATGGGAAAGCTAGTAGGTATCTGAAATACTAATGAACATGAAATGGGTATTGAGGACATTTGTGCTGCTAGAGTATGCAGACTAAATGACATGTGTGTGCAACATATATAATATGTTGTGATGTGACAGGGGGAACCTAATCCTTAAATATTTAACGATAGTAAAGCATGAAGAGATCTAGTGTAATAAACATCTAATATCTGTAAAGTGGGGAAACTACAATATAAAGTGTGGTACCAACAGATTGATAAGTGACTATTGGTATATACTGTAGAAATGGTCACAATCCCCCCTATTAATATCAACAGTATGTACCAAATATTAATGATATATTGGGTAGAAATACTTAGAGTTCATATCTCAGTTAGACTGTGTGTCACTTTAAGTCTTATGATCTAATCCCCTTGTTTACTTAACAGTATAGTTCATCACTATCACCACATTACATTATACATGCTGATAATCCTACAAGTAGGTCAGTGTTTCCACTTTTATTGGTCTAATCTTTTATTTTCATTAGTCATTCTCAGTTTTATATGCATCCACATATTATTTTTATGTGTTACCAGTAAGGATATTTTATTAATAACCCTATGGTCCCTTCTTACACCTTATACTCTTTAAGTATTTCTACCCAATATATCATTCATATTTGGTACATACTGTTGATATTCATTGGGGGGATTGTGACCATTTCTACAGTATATACCAATAGTCACTTATCAATCTGTTGGTACCACAATTTATATTGTAGTTTCCCCACTTTACACATATTAGATGTTTATTACACTAGATCTCTTCATGCTTTACTATCGTTATATCTTCAAGGATTAGGTTCCCCCTGTCACATCACAACATATTATATATGTTGCACACACATGTCATTTAGTCTGCATACTCTAGCAGCACAAATGTCCTTAATACCCACTTCATGTTCATTAGTATTTCAGATACCTACTAGCTTTCCCTATTATATTGTATTTCCTATTCACCACAGTCATTCACATTCGGTCTCACATTCCACTACCACCACTCCCATTTAGTTTCACTCTTCCATAAACAGATTCATATTTTCCATTTCACTACACAATTTATTTTTAAATATTTTTCTTTATTGAGGTTATTAGGTTTAGAAAAATAGATAGACAAGTTACAAGAATATTCAAAAAGAAAAACATATTCACTCATTTACATTCTGATATTACTAAAGAATAATTTAACATGTCACAGACACATGTATTTGAAGATTTTACAAAGAAACAATAAGTATAATCATAATGAGTGTACCTAAAAGATTAAACTGAAACCTCATTGTTTTTAGTTTTTTAGAAGGCCTCGCAAATAGCAATGAGTCACTCTTGGACCCACATGAACTAAGATAAGATCAGGAGGGAATAAAATAATAAAATTCCTGATCACACATCCCATATTATAATTGCAAGATAACATTTCAAAGAATGCAAAACCTTAGGTGTGTGGATACTATAAACTAACATATAATTCAAGATATAAAGAACAAGGGGACCCACTATAACACAAATTTGACAGTGATCAGGGTCAGCAGGGAGCTCTAAGTCATTAGCTTATACCTTAAGGGGGTCCAAAACAATATTACAACTCTGAACAGCAAGGTTAGTTTCAACAGTAATAACAATAATAAACCCACACACGTAATATCGAAATAAGTAATATAAAGGTATAACTCTTAGGTATATAAAGCACTATAAACCTTTGAAGAGGGATTATCAATAGAGTAGTGTTTTAGCTTTTCTGGTGTAGCCTCTAATCCCATTAGGTGCCAAGTCTAAGACATACATGGTAAATACCGATCCCAAAGATATTTATGTTCTAAGTGTCAGTAATATGGGTTTGAGTATACAGCAGCTTTCTTAATCTCTGGTAATATCACCACCTCGGCTGCTGGTGGCTCATGACTATAGTCTTTATAAAGGTGTATGTAGATAGAAAATATCCAGGTGTCAACCAAACATGCAGTATGATATATGGTCCAAAATGTTATCTAGTCCAGGAGGCATAGTTGTGCGGTGTAGTAGGAGCTCAGGTAGTATAACACAATGCAAAGGATAGAAAACTACTAGAGCATGCAAACTGTACCTCATCATTAAAGGAACAGAATGAACCCCATAAGAAATTGATTGTTCCAGAGTATACTCCAATATAAAATACTAAACCAGACCATTATTGACAGTGCTTAAGACAAATGTTCCTATCAATTACATTGTCTCCGGAAGGTAATAACTGACATCTAGACCCCTAAAGTTAATTAAGTTACATAAGGGATTCATGCATTGTACGATCTCCATATGATGATACATCAATAGTTAACGGTATTGCCTGCAATTAGTCAGGAAAATAGAAAGCATACAACACTATACATACAACAAAGAACTTTAAATTAACCATAAATGCAAACGTTGTTAGTGCAGGGTAGCATTTTAAAACAACAGGGTTGGGGGCGGAGCTAGCTATTCAAGGAACAAGACGTGCCTGTGTTAAGCTCTCAGCTATAATTTGCTATAACTATGGATATTTGCACCTAAATGTGCATTGGAAAACAGATAATAGAACCCAACTGTGCCTGGTTAAGTTTATTGGAAGTGTGAGAGTTTGCTGAGGTGTTTTTTGACTTGACGAGCTATCCGACATTATCAACATGTGGGAGACCGCAGCCATGTGGGAAGCAGAGATGGCGCAGCTTCTTTATGATCATTTTCATAGCCTCACACAAGTCTTACATGAAGCTCTTATCTACAAGGCATTTTCTGTTCATGCTTATGAGCAGGAGAAAGCTCATACTGGACCATGGTATGGGAATAGTGGAGTGGCAGTGGATGCAGAAGAACCTGCGGAGTTAATAGCAGCTACACCAGACGGAGCTGCCGACAGACAGGTTTCTGTCTCCTTCCCAGCTACAGCAGTGCCTGAGAACACGCAAGAAACGGGGATAGGCACGCTCATCATTGAAAGTAATTGTGTAATTACAGCACAGACTTTCAATGTGCTGCATTCTGTACCGGGGACTTTTCTATTAAATTGCCCTATCTTGGACTATTTACTGGCAGCGCGTGCTGAGTGGCTATGTAGGGTGCCCCACACTTTACCGGATCTGGAGAGGCAGACCGATCTCATAGCACTTGAGCCTGGACTGACAGAGCTAGATTCCCATGCTACTACACTGGAGTATGCGGAGACTTTCAAAGCCGGTTATGTGTTTCTGCTGACTCTGGCGCTTTGCCAGAGCCGTTCTGGAGTGGGCTAAATTGAGATCATTAGTTGCGGGTCACAGTCGTTTGGAGTCCATTTCACATAAATGGGAACTTGCATATGTGACTGTTTGATACCACTTGGAGTCTGAATAAAAGGCATGCATTGTGCTTAAATGCCATGTTTGACTTTTTCTTTTACGCATGGAACATGATTGGTATAACACACTTTATCTCAAAAAATTTATCTCCTTCACCGGACTCTGTGCCAACATATAGCCGACCTGGGGTTTGCAACTACTGGTGATATATGAAGCCACGCCGTGAAGCTAAACAGGACTGATGTATACATGTTCCATAACCTGCTATTAGTCCATCTATGTTGGAAACGCATCTACGTTTATAAAATAACCCTGTTGTGTATGTGTATGATATTATTTAGACATAGCTTGTGTCTGTTGTTTAGTATGGCTGGGTGAATGTGTCTGCTGTCAATTGCATTGTCACTTATTTCTATGCATTTCAATGTAGACTAACATATACATTTATACATTCTCTGCCTATATATAAACCTTCTGAATAGTTCTCATTACCCTTCAGTTCAAATAACCTCTATATATAGTTATTACACTGGCATTGCACCATTTACAATAAGAGAGAATTGCTTATACTGTTCAGGTAGGGAATGCCAACATACTAGGTATAGCAGGACTTCTTATACCTTTAACGAAGCGCTCCACCTATAGTGGTCTATATGTTGATATTTCCCCAGTGTGGATGATAGTTTAACTTAAAGTGTGTGCCTGTTGTTGGGTACAGGGCCCGTGCCTAGATGACAGGACATACTAAAGTTGTTATAGCTTCTTGTGCTTTATTCACTCATTACTTTTGTTCTTCTTATAGCAATCATCCACATGTAATTCCTGTGTTTTAGGAATTACCTCAAATGAGGTGCTCCATCCAAGTACAGTTTAGAACGATAAGTGGAGATTTGAAAGATTTGGTACACTCGTTTTAGGTTACATCTATCATAGCCTCAGCTAATTTAGTCAGTTTTGTTTCAAGGGAAGATAAGGTCCAGAGCTTTCGTAAGGTGCTTCTCTGTTCATATGTTTTCAAGGTTAAGGTTTCTTAGATGGCTAGCTACTAATAGCAATGCCTAATATATTCTGTTTTGAAATTATTTATAAAACCTGTGTATAACTGTTATAAAAATGTTACGCATGTAGGCAGATGTTTGGCTATATCTCATTATATATTTATCTATATACCCCAGTAATTCTATGATTAATATGTGTGTTCTACGATTTTGAATTCAGACCTTACACTCTATTGGCTCTAGAAATAATTATTATTTCACTAATTATAATGATGCTCTTTATATGGTTAATATAACGATATTACTAGCAGTTGAGGCGATGCTTTGTATTTTGGAAATTTGTTTTAGCAGGGTATTCTTGTTTAGCTTTCTCTTTTAATAACAAGATATTTGTTATCCATAATATTCCATGCAGGTCACTGGAATAAAACTTTATGCTCATTGCCTATACAGCCATTCTTTATACTCCCCCCCCCTCACCCACCAATACACTCTGACATTTGTGCTTATGACTAGAGGGTTATTACAGTTTGTCTCGTAAGGAACTGCATACATAATTATCTTCTTATAGTCCCCCCCCCCCCCATACACTCTGGCATGCGTAATTATGTTTAGAGTGTTTTATTGCGGTTTTCCTTGATAAATACCGCAAATGTAATTATATATTTTTCTTTTTTTTTCCTCACTGAAGTTAGAACCTCATGCTCTTGTTTATATTAAATCTTGTAATTTCTTAATAAGAAATTTTAAAACACATGGGGGTCTTACCGCTATTCAATTATTTATTTATTTTTCCCCCTTGTTATATACAACTTATATGTTATTCTCCCTTTATAATGTGGGAAAATATTCTTTTTTACAGTTTCAGCATGATCTTACTAATATTCTAAGGTTATATTTTGAATATCTGTAATTTAGCCAAAGGTAACAGCTTGTACTATTATATAAAAGAGGTTTTGTATATACTTCTGTGTATGCTCATATAGTTAATGAAAAATTCCTTAACTTTACTACTGCTACAAAATATGTCAAGATTATCTATAGATTGTTCAATAGCAACCAAATATTGGACAAAATTGAAAAAATGTGAGGCTTATTTTTTTTTTATTTATGCCATGGGATTTATGGAAAAATTTTATTTCTTTGGAAATAACCGCATTCTGTAAAACAGTTTCGTTTTCGCTTCATTGTTATCTGTTTTATTGTTGTTATATTCTATGCCTCAATAAAAACTATTTAAACAAAAAAAAAAACAAAAAAAAAACAACAGGGTTTACCAACTCGTGCGTGAGGGATAAACTGACATAAATAGTCTGATCCAATTACAGTCCATGAATTGGCTAGCAAGTCAGTTTCCAAGCCTTCAGTTAATGATGACACTAAGCTGGGTAGCAGAAGATAATATTATTAATAAAGTATTTGGGAATGTGCAGACATCAAGTCCCATGTAAAAAGAGAGAAACTAAACTGCTGCAACTTAGCCAATCCCGACTTCTGGGTCACAGGTGCCAAATAGAGTATCTGCTTCGAGCTGTGAATCTGGTGTATGTTCTCTCCGTATGCAGCATCAAACTAATAGTACAGACTAGCCCTGAGGCTGTCAGCCCGATGTGTATTATGATATTCAGAAGCCACTACGGCAAGGGCTGTCTCCGCCTCCTTGCAATCTAGACCCCGGCAGCCATATTCGTCTATGACATCAGAAGCGCCCTGCTTGAGCTTTTTTTCTATGCCGGTCGTTAATGCAAACTCCCTTTCCCTCTTTGTCATAGATACAGATTTCTTTCTCGGATCAGGCCAACCGCCCCGGGCAGTAAAAAGCTCCGATATGTCACATGCCGATTGCCTGTTTAAGTTCACCCTCCACATTTGTTCACAGCGAACCTCCTCAATCTCTGCACCCTCAGACCTCATGGCTGCTCCATTTAATGCTTCCAAAGGGGCACAACTGTTGTCCTTACACACTGCTTCCCAAGCGCTGTCGTTGTTAACATATTAACCTCAGTGGAACCCATCTTATAAGTATTGATCTTGTATAAGTATTTCAAAGGCAGTTCATATCCTATTACAGGATTTCTTAACCCCAGAATTTGGGGGGGGGGGGTAATTTTGCTGCAGCCCCAGACCTATGTTTCACCTCCCCTACCGGCCTTGGTTGTTGAGATCCTCAATCAGCACAAGCGTAGTAATTGCAAGATGGCGTTTAGACCTGAGGGGATATGTGCAACACAGCTGTCTCAGAGAGCATTGGTAATTACCTGGTCAGTATATCCACTCTTAGCATCTGTCGGATCTCAGTTGAACAGATGTAAACACAGGAACAAATTAGCGTAGACCTTCTGCCAGAAACCCACAAAAAATCTACCAAGTATCAGGAGCTTCATGTAGACACGTCTTACCGCAGTGAGATCAGGCTCCGCCCCCCTCACTACACAATTTATACCACTGTTAGGTCCCTAAGTTCATTTATTAGCATCATATCTAGCTGTGGCGCTTTCACACATTTTACACCTTGAGCGTTAATTGTCAAATACTTCATTATCCCTTAGGGCAGTGCTTTCCAAACTGTGTGTCGTGACACATTAGTGTGTCAGCAGCAGTGTGTAGGTGTGTCCCTGCTTCAACACAAATAGTTTGGAATTTAATTTTTTTGTTTTGTTTCTGACTTTCTTCCTGCATGCTACGCATATCACGTGGTTGACAAGTGATTAATACCTAGAGGGTCACAGATCATCTAAACCTATTGGCGCAGCTCAGCGGGAACTGAAACTTCCAATTGCCAGCTTTTGCGGTACATTGGCTCCTGAATGCACGTGTAGTTTCCTCAATCGGCTCGTGACTGCATGTGTAGTCACTGAGTGGGACAGCAGTGTGTTTGCAGCGCGGGCAGTAGTCAGTCAGACTGGCAGAGCTCTAAGGGCGGCAGCTTAAACGCTGAGCTGAAGTCAGAAGTCAAAGGGTTTTTTTGCAGCTAGCTCCCAGTAGTGCATTGCTGCTCCTGCTCTTGATATATGGATAGGAAGTGGAAGCTTAAAAATGCTTGATGATGAAATGCGAGTGTCTTTATCTAATATTCCACCAAATATTCAGAAACTGTGTTCATCCCATCAACCTCATACATCCCATTAAAATAGTAAGTAGCTATTGGTGTTATTAAACTTTTTTTTTAATTCTTGCACATACATACTGTTACTTGAAAATACATTCTGTTATTATATCATTTATGTATGTGTCCGTATCGCTTAAAACAAGTTAGTTTAACCTCCTGTTTGCTAGTACAATTGAATTATTGTGTCACAAAATGATGTAGGTCTTAAAAGTGTGTCACCAACATGAAACGTTTGGAAAGGTCTGCCTTAGCGGATATTATTACACTGTTCGATTGGATACTATAGTATCAAACACGCATTAAGTTTATTATCATCACTGCCTTTATCAAAGGGGCATAGGAATTATGATTTTGTGAGCATGTGAAATATATTTGATTAGGAAGCGCCCCTGTTTTTCTTATCTAGTATGCAAGGGTACTTAGGTTGCCGACTTGGCCTTTTGGCCATAAGTACACCCGACAGCCTGTCAGGCTATGTGTAGCCAGGATAGGGTTTCATTGCTACACGATTGACGTGTTTACGCATTAGCAGCTCGAAAAGTTTTAGGCTTCGCCCCCATCCAGTGTTGTCTCCTTTCCGATTGACGATTTTGGTGCTTTGCTTCCTCCAATCATATTCTTATATGGAGTAAGGGACGCTGAAGGCGTTAGAAACCGGATGGTGGCGGCACCACTAAAGTTTCTAGCTAAACATTGTGATTGTATATTTTAGAGTTAACCCTTTTGACGATGCTACTTCAAGATCTTATCAGTACCAGGCAGGTACGATTTCCAGCATCTAGCAAAACATTGTGATTGTATATTTTAGAGTTAGCCCCTTTGGCGATGCTACCTTAAGATTAAATCAGTACCAGGCAGGTACGATTTTTCAATCCTTTTTTAAAAAAGTTTTTTTTAAAAGTATTTTATCGTTATCAGTAGGACTAAAAATATATGAACACATTATTATAATAGTAGTGGCATTTTATATATGGGGTATACCACAGATGCCTATATACCATTTAGAACAACATTCTACGTTACTGTGGTTACGTGTCTTAATTTATTTTTTATCTTATAACATTTTTATGCAGATTACCATTTGATTTTGTGTTATATAAGCACAAGAATGTTATGTTTAGGAGCTTACTAAAGATTATTGTTTCTTATTTTGGCGAAGAGATTCTTTTGAATT
This sequence comes from Bombina bombina, assembly GCF_027579735.1. Lineage (NCBI taxonomy): Eukaryota > Metazoa > Chordata > Amphibia > Anura > Bombinatoridae > Bombina > Bombina bombina. The sequence continues at coordinate 760,049,162 of NC_069502.1, read as the reverse complement.
ATGTATATGTTTATTAATTGTTACATACTCATATGCGTTGTAGACAAATCTTATGTATATTCTATGTTAAATCTTATCTTATGTAAAATCTTATTGCTGTGAGATCATTATTTGGGAAGGTTTGTTTACATTGGTTACCATCACAACTAATTACCTACTAATGGCATACACAGGTGTTTGTTATCAATGGTTCCATTTACTAGAGTTTTTTATCCCTTTAAATAGCAAGTTTATTTCATTTAATTTTTTTGTATAGCCTGAGGAAACAGCCCTTTTGGAGGCTGAGAAACGCGTTGCTTTGTTTTTAATAAATATATGCTTTTTAATACACTTGCTGCCTCTATTTTTGGAGTTCTCTTTTTTACCATCTTTTGGATTTATACCGTGTGGCTGGTAAATGGACGCTGTCTACACCTGAGTACAGTCTACTGGGCGACTGAGAGGTTCCAGCTTGCCTTGATTGCACCTGGTGGTGCACTGTTTCTTGTAAGTCTGATCAATAATCGTGAATTCTGTTTATTAAAACTGTACTGAGCTATGGATATTGTCTTATTTCACTCACAGGAATAGGAATCTGGTTGCTGCTTCCCATCCGAGTGTGTCCCCTGTGGGCATACAGTGAGCTGGACCACTGCTAAATGATTAAGCCTGTGCCACTCGCACTTTTGGGTGCTCTATTTTTGTGAGTATTATTTTACTTCACATTGTCCTCTCATTGTGCAGACGTTACTAGGCTATATTGGCGTCTCTGTGTCTCCTTCTTCCTTGGTTTACAACCTATTTAGTCAAAATTTGGTACGCGTCCCCCTGAGGGGTACTTGGGTTATTGTCAAGGTGTATCACAAGAATTGACCTTAATTTTTTTTTTTTGGAAGATGTAGATATTGTAAACATGACTCATCAAAGAAAGCTGTGTTTCTCATTTATACCACTGAGAACTCTTAACAGGGCAGATTATATGAGATTAAAGTAGAAAAAGGAAACCATAAATATTACTTCCATCTTCATGAAAAAAATATTTTATTTAAATTTTAACACTTGATTTCACAAGCTTGTATATGATCTGTTCCTTAATTAAATATATCGGAATCAGGACACTGTTTTATGTTTTACGGAAATGGCTTTGCTATTGCTGCGCATCCCACTTGTGAAATTCCCGGCAGTAAAGGGGTTAACTAGTTAGCTGGTAAGGGTAATAGTATTATAATGCAAGTATTACCCTCCCACCTCCCTGATCCTTCTCAAACAGCTCCCCCACCCTTACACACACTCCTCCTCACCATCTTAGGTACTCACAGACATTCTGCCAGTATGACATTTTAGTGTTTTTTTTTATTAATTCATTTTATTAATTTATTATATTAATTTTTTTAGTTTAATTTTCTGCAGTGTAGGTTTCCCTTTTAACCTCCCATTATTATTATCATCATTTATTTGTAAAGCGCCGCCAAATTCCGTAGCGCTGGGTGCAATGATAGGGGTATACAATGACAAAGATTTGTGATAAAATACAAAACATAAAACTAAACAAGGAGTACAGGAGGAAGAGGGCCCTGCTCCGGAGAGCTCCCAGTCTACAGGTTAAGGGTGCAGAGACATAAGGTTGGGGTAGCTTGTTACATCGGTTTTAGTTGCAGCAGTGAGTCAGGCAGTTCCTGTATTAGCTTAGTTCGGATGAGGGATGGAGGAGAGATGGTAAGCCTCTCTGAATAGGTGAGTTTTCAAGGAGCGTCTGAAGCTATACAAGGTTGGAGACAGTCTTATGGAGCGGGATAGAGAGTTCCAGAGGACAGGAGCAGCACGTGCAAAGTCTTGGAGGCGGGAGTGGGACATAGAGATAACAGGAGTGTAGAGACGTAGGTCAGAGGTTGATCAAAGAGGACGGGATGGGGAATATTTCACGATGAGAGAGGAAATATAGTTGGAAGTTAGACTGTTTAGTGCTTTGTAAGTTAGGGTTAATCCTTTAAATTGTATTCTGGAGTGTATGGGGAGACAGTGTAGAGACTGGTAGAGCGGAGCAGCTAATGTAGATCGGCGACTTAGGTGGATGAGTCTAGCAGAAGCATTCATAATAGATTGGAGGGAGGAGAGGCAGTGTTTTGGAAGGCCATTTAGGAGTAAATTGCAATAATCAATGTGTGACAAAAGGAGGGAATGAATAACTATTTTTGTAGTTTTTTGAGTAAGGAAGGGACAAATTCTGGAAATGTTGCGTAGGTGTGAAAGGCAGGATTTGGTAAGCGCTTGTATATGTGCATTTCTGAAAAATATTTTTTTAAAATTTTATTATAATGTTTTATAAAGCACATTGGTTTACAACCTATCTCCCATCTCCCTGATCCTTCCCAAACAGCTCATCTTAGCTACTGGCAGCTGTGTGCCAGTACTCAGTTTATATACATTTTTTAATGTATTTCTTAGAAAAATGTTTTTCATAGTGTAGAGATCTCCCCTCATCTTCCCCACCTCTCCTCTTCCCCACCACTCCTCTTCCCCACCTCTCCTCTCCAAGCAATCATGATCTCCTTTCAGCAGTGTAGTGGACACATCCCTTTTTCACTCCCAGTAAAATATTTAACACACTGTAACAAACCCTCAACTTCCTCCCACCCCACTCCAGCGATGGGCCAACCAACCGCCTCCCTCCTTTACACCACTCACAGCACTCTCTGTATCACTATCTGTATCAGCGATCTGGCTTCATTTGGTAAAGGGAGCACAAATCAGTTATTCCTTACCATATAAAGACACATGCCTTCTGCCTCTGGCTGCAGTCTTCATAGTCAAAACTGACAGCCGGGACTGCAGCATGAGGCTAAAGGTTGAATGTAAATACTATATCAACAGAATGTGCTAGGCATCATAACCTGTGACATAGTAACTTCACCCATATGACCACTCATGGTTGTAGTGGAGGTTGCCGTTTTTGCTGCCTCCATCTAGTACATCTCGCTCCCCTACACAGACACTGCCATAACCTGCAGCCCTTGACCTTTAAACTTTATACCCCCTTCCCTGTGGAATAGCAGAGCAGCATGGGTGCTACATTTTTCGCTAGCTGCTGTTCTTATCTTTAGTGATGCCACCAAAATAAAAGTACAGTATGAATGATATTCATCGTTGTCACAATATAAATTGAAAGTATAGGGCGCAGTAAAGCGATGTCGGCTGTGCCAAACATTTTCTGGTAATTCTGTATTACCATGGACTTGTAATATCAATTTACATGCTAATTTTAGCACAGTCCAGCAATACTGATTTCTCACTCTGCACTATCACTAGCACTCACATGTAATCTGAACCAATGTCAGCTGAAACCTCGATATTGAGAGCCGATATATAAAAGAGTGTTATTAAGGTCTTATTGTGTCCAAGTGAAACTACAAAGACACGGTTATTTATTATATGACCCATGGAGCAAGTAAAACAATCCTCAATATTGCTAGGTGGGGGGGGGGGGTACTGGCAAATACTTATCCCTGCCAGTAATGAAGGCTGCTCTTAACACTAAGGGCTCGATTTATCAACCCCTCTTCTCCACTTTTACTGCAGGTTTGTACAAGCGAAAATGCAGTCAGGATTTATCAAGCAGCGGTCATCAGACCACTGCTTCTTGCCCTGTTCTCCACCTCTTCTGACCGGGGGGATTGACAGCTCCTGCCCGCATATGATTGGCTGTGCGCGATTGGCGGGGGGTGGAGTTGCACGAGAGCGCACAGGAGTGCTTGTGTGCAATGGTAAATATCAGAGAAGTTGGCGGACATGAACGAATATGTCCTCTCATGTTTGATAAATTGAGCCCTAACTAGAGACAGTAGCACAACAGCAGGCTATGTGTGGAGTTTGTATTAGGGCAGTACTTTTTAACTACTTTAGCAACAAAAGTGTCAATGGCAAATTTTATTAATAGACAATTCTTTATTAAACTATAGTATTTTTGTTCTTGACTACACTGTCCCTTGCTTTAATGTGTGACACCCTCTGCTGAAAGCTGTGACAACTCAGGGTATCTGGGTAACGGATTAATAATTTCTGCTTTTTTGTTCAGATTTAATTTGCATTGGATTACATATAAATTTCCTTGTCAACGTATCAGCACTTTGTTAGCATTTAGCAGTTCAAACAAAATATGGTGACAACTGCAGGGAAACTGTCAACATATACCACATGTGTAGAGAAAAAGTTAACAATACATGCTCCTCAGCAAATGTAACACTTGTTATTACTCAAATATTATGTTTACACAAGAATATTTACTTAAGTAATTCTTTTTTACATTTGCTATTTAGAAATGCATTCAAATAAAGATTTAATGTAGTCATTACTTTAAATCATCTTTGGCAATGTATCTAAAATTACGGAAGTATGTAGATCTCTACTGGGTAAAAGAATGGGAGGTTTAACAAATAAATTGTAAGTAAATAACTTTACCCTTAATTACTTACTGGCATTGCTTATTTACACACATTGGAAAACACATGACATGAACAGAATTGTATTCAACACGTGATTAAATAATATCAGTTGAAATGAAAGCTAAAAAAAAATATTTTTGAAGAAAATAATTATGTAAAACGTTATACATGAAAATTAGTTTTTTTACTTTTCATTTTTATTCTTTAATGCTTTAAAAATAAGGTGAAAATTTTAATATTTTTTACAGGCTTTTTTTTTTTTTTAAATGCATTTTCATTTGCTTGTGGGGTTGTTTCAGATTCCCCCAACAGAGCTCTGGGAATGTTTGTTATTAAAGGGACATCCCAGCCAAAACTGGAATCCAGGTGGATGCATTTGAATTTTGAAGAGAAGCATTTTTGGAATATTAGCAAAAATGCTTCTATCAAAAGCTATAGTTGTTTCAAATGCATATTTAAGTATGCACCGTGCACCAGCATTTTAAACACTATACTTTCTCAAAGAGCCTAAGGTGCTTGTATCATCTGGTAATGACTCAATTTTGTAATTGCTGATATGATACAAACCCCACTATTGCTCTTAACAGCTGCAGCATTTAAAATGCTGATGCACTGAGAATATCTAGCTATGTTTCACATGCACATGCAGAGAAATATGTTAACACAAAAACGGTGATAACTTTTACTAGAAGCATTTTTGCCTATACATGTATATTGTGAATATGTTTCTAATAAACAATATAATTCATCTATGTGCATTTCAATTTTGACTGGGAAATCCCTTTAACCAATGAGCTCATGTGTTGTAGGACTGGGCCACTAGTACTTTGTTAACTTCAACATCAAAATCAACATGTAAAAAAAAGTTGACTCGCATGACACATAAAAAACACACTTACAGGAAATGTATGTAAAAGCAGCTTATCTGTAATACTGCTCAAGCAGTCAGTTTGCAACAGGACTCCACGTTCCGGATATGCCTCCCTCTTGACCGCCTGCAGCTATGGGGAAAAGATTTTTCGTCCACATTCCGTCTGCCTGGATCCTTATTAGTATTGCCAGAACATCAAATTAGTACAGGAGGGTATACCAAACTATATTTCAGGTATACCTTCGTGAAACAAACACACTCCCCTACGCGTTTCGTCAGCACGCTAGCCAACTTTCTCAATGGGTTACTGGTTGCTACCTGAAATACAGTTTGGTATACCCTCCTGTACTAATTTGATGTAATTTGAGCAGTATTACAGACAAGCCGCTTTTACATACTTTTCCTGTAAGTGTGTTTTTATGTGTCATGCGTGTTAACTTTGAATAAAGTATACTGTGAATCGTGGATGCGCTTTGTCTTCTGCTTTTTTTACATGTTTATTCCTTTCCGGTTTCCCTGCTGAAAATGTCTGGTATACTACAGCAGCAATATCGTGAAGCAGTATACGAAAAGTTTACGCTGTCAGAAGGAATTTAATTTTGGCATTCATCCGTTTTTTTACGATCAAGTATTGTGAATTTAAATTTTTTTATCAGTATATTATAAAAAAAAAAATATTTTCTACAGATTGAACTGAACCGCAAGACTGTGATTTTCCACTGATTGAATTGAACTTGATTGAATTTCATTTATGGACACCTTTTGAAAAATATTTTTTACAGTTACATTTTAAATTTATTAACATTAAGCTATGATAATTCTGATACCAAAAATGTTTTAATGACATTATTCATACTCAATATTTGTTCCTTTCTATAGCGCTCTTTTTTTTTTTTTTATCAAAATCAACAACTAACATTGTTATAAAAAAAATAAAAAATGACCCCATTTAGCAAAGCACGAACAAACAAGGTTCACAACTAGGTAACCTGTTCTCTAGTGCTCACAGAGAGTGGGCAGCAGACACTGTTCACTTTGATAATAGACTTAAATTAGAAATTGTTTAAAAATTACCTGCTCTATCAGAATCATGAAAGAAAAAGTTGGTGTTTCATGCAAATTTAAATGGGTTATGTGAATATCGTTCAAAAAATGTGTTCATGTCTGTTATTAGGATAAGGTAGTCTTGCCTGATAGAACGAAACGTGTCTCAGAAACTTTGCAGTAGAAAATTAGGGGCTGGTCCTCAACATTCTGTAGCGTTATAGAAGCATGGTTGTTTTTATCACCTAAACCTCTGTTTTTTGTAAAAGTTATATGTCTTTCTTAAAGGAACAGTCTACACCAGAATTTTTATTGTTTTAAAAGATAGATAATCCCTTTATTACCCATTCCCCAGTTTTGCATAACCAACACAGTTATATTAATATACTTTTAACCTCTGTGATTATCTTGTATCTAAGCCTCTGTAAACTGCCCCTTTATTTCAGTTCTTTTGACAGACTTGCAGTTTAGCCAATCAATGCCTGCTCCCAGATAACTTCATGTGCACGAGCACAGTGTTATCTATATGAAATACATGAACTAACACCCTCTAGTGGTGAAAAACTGTTAAAATGCATTCTGAAAAGAGGTGGCCTTCAATGTCTAAGAAATTAGCATATGAACCTCCTAGGTTAAGCTTTCAACTAAGAATACCAAGAGAACAAAGCAAAATTGGTGATAAAAGTAAATTGGAAAATTGTTTAAAATTACATGCTCTATCTGAATCATGAAAGTTTTTTTTTGGCCTAGACTGTCCCTTTAAGTTGGCGAGAGTTCAAGATTCCTTACTGTTGGGAATTCATCACCTGGCCAACAGGAGGAGGCAAAAACACCCCTCAAAAGAGCTTTAACATCCCACCTACTTATCTGACCCTCCCAGTATTTCTTTGCCTAGTCTAGAAACAGGTGAAAATAGAGGTGCTCTGGATTTATTGATGAATTACAGGGATATTAATTCCAAATTTAACCTCATAGGATAGTTACTGTAAGAAAGGGATTTAGAGGAGAACTGGCTGTGCAGTGCAAATCTTCTTGTGGGAGTTGTAGTCACAAGCCTGCCGCAGGTGTCGCTGGGACTGTTCCTTTAACCTCCTTTTGTTGGGTCATTAAAATGTACTCTCAGTATATCCTCTACTGTTAGTTACAGTGCAGAAGCAGAACTTAAAAGATTACTTTCTGTTATAATTTTTAAGCTAAACAACTAACATATTAAAGTTAATAAACATTAATTAAAACCTACTGACCTATATTTTCTCCAAAACGAAGTTTCATAACGTTCTAAAAGTTATATCTTTATTCGCCGATGATGTCACGTTATCCTGCCCACTATTTTCAGCACTGCATGTTCAAAATACTTAAACCAATGAAATTGTGTTTAAAGCGCCATTTTGAAACCAAGGTATTGTAAACGGATTGGTACAGAGCAAAGGATACCCACGGAGTGGGTTTGGAAAACAATTAAATTTGCAGACAAGATTTCTGATATACGGTAGAGATATGTTAATGAAATGCTATTGATAAAAAGCGTATTTGGGGTAGTTAGTTAGTAACAGGCATAGAAAATATTTACTTACAGTGGCCCTTTAAAGGGAGATTAAACACGTTGACATGGTAATGTTAAATTATAAATTGTATATATAAAAATAAACTCTGCAATATACTTTCATTATTAGGTGGCCATGCAACAAAGTTGCAGGACAACCTATTATTGTTAGGATTATTATTATTTTTTTTATTATTATTAAGCCGTTTTTATATTTTTTGCTCATAACCCTTAAACTGCTAATGCAAAGCTCTTAAAATCAGGTATGCTGGTACAACCTATTGCTCTGCTACATCTCATGCAACATTGAACTAACAGGTCACATGATTTGACAGCCATATTGCTTTTTGCAAATAATTTGAGAAGGGTCTAGCTGCAGACTGGAGCTCCACTCTAGACAGGAAACATGTGACCTCCACTCAAAGCTTCTTTTTTTTTTTTAAATCAACTTTAATGTAACAAACAACCTATAGACAATCATTCTGAAAACGAAACATTTTGCAGCTTTCTTGTTCTTCTTAATGTGCACTCACAGTGGTTACCTTATAAATGACATCAGCATAATCCACTGTGAGTGCATATTAAGAAGAACAAGAAAGCTGCCAAATGTTTCGTTTTCAGAATGATTGTCTATAGGTTGTTTGTTACATTAAAGTTGATTAAAAAAAAAAAAGCTTTGAGTGTAGGTCACATGTTTCCTGTCTAGAGTCAGTGGAGGTCACATGTTTCCTGTCTAGAGTAGAGCTCCAGTCTGCAGCTAGACTACTTTGAATAATTTCGATAAATGCTTTAAAATCTTTTGCTCAGCAACTGCTTATGTTACAACTTTGAAACTTGCTGTGCTCTCTGCTGTAATTGCTATTGCTCAAGTGAAGTGCCTTGGTCACATGATGTGGCAGCCATCTTGCATTTTGCAAAAATCTTCAAACATCTTCTCATGAAGCACAATTTTGCACATATGCTCCTTGCAAGGTTCTCTACCAAGTTTGTTCAAACTGTGATTTTTCCATAATCAACATGGCTGCCGCGAGACATAAACATTTTTATTGAGTTTCAATTGCGTAAATTTGCACTTTATTCTTTAGTTTTACACTATTTAACTATACTACAGTGTAGTAGACAAATGATTACACACAGCCATGACCCCCAAAGACAAAATTGCGGTCAAAGTTCGCATTGTGCAGTCGCCTTTGTGAAATAAAACATTTCCAAATTTTCATGAAACTTCAGAAAATTGTAGAAGTCTATGCTGAGCATTAGATTGTGCAATATGAAAGCCATACATTACACGGTGCGGCGGCCATTTTGTTTCGTATGCGCTGTTTTTAGAAACTACAAAAATCTTCTCTGAAACCGCTTATGGGACAGACTTTAAATTTTGTTTATAGAGTCATCTTATGACCAATGTTCAGATTTCTTCAAGAGAAGTCAATTGGTCATGTGGTTTGGCAGCCATTTTGAATTGTTGAAAAATGCTTAACAATATTTTTTAATTAATAATAAAACAAAAACCGTTTGACAAATACTTTATTTTTGCAATGTTTATTGACATCTATGGTGAGCATTATTGTGCATAATATGGAGGCTGTATATCTTATGATCGGGCAGCCATATTGCTTTTTGCGACAAATTTCTATAAAAGCTTTGAAACTTGCTGTACTCACTGCTGCTGTTACCTAGAATTGCTATTGCTCAAGAGAAATGTCTTGGTCACATGATGTGGCCTCCATCTTGCATTTTGCGAAAATCTTCAAACATCTTCTTCTCCTAAACCGCTTAGTGCAATGAAACTCAATTTAGCACATATGCTCCTTGCTCCACACTCTAGTGACCTGTTTATAACTGTCCCTAATTGGCCACAGCAGAGAAGGTAACCTAAGTTACAACATGGCAGCTCCCATTGTTTTATAGACATTAAAATTTACACTTATTTTGCCAATATTTAAACAGCTAATGAAACTTCTAAAAATGCATCTACATGTTATTCTCAGACTAATCTTTACTTTGAATGTATCATTTATTTAGCATTTAATGTCCCTTTAATAATTGTAACACAAAAAAGGGGCTAAAATGTCACTCTGGCTTGCCAGATCCTATTGCTGAATAGCAAGGAAGGAAGATCAGAGAGTATCCTTCCATGCCACACAACATTGCTACTGGGTGCTATCAGTCACCTCCCATTGACCCTTCTAAGCAGAACTAGGAGAGGCACTCAACAGAGTAAAAATTGTGGCTATTTACTGAATATGAAGAACCACCAGTTATCAAAATAGTTAAACTACAATGATGATTATCTTAAAATTAGTGGTGCAGACCCCCAAAGTAGAATATTTTTTAAACCAACTTAGCAAGAAACCAGAGAATCAGTAATTTCTCCAGGAAAAGAGAGGGAATCAAGAACTATTTTTATGTTAACCATTCATTATATATATAAAAAAAAATATTAATTTGTCAATCAATTAAAAATATTTTTCTTCTATTCGTTATACTTGTCACTTTCCCAGAAGAGAAGTAGCACAAGGATAAATTCAAATACAGTGCATAATAAAATAACATAACATAGAACCAAAATTAGCAGTAATGTTATAACGAAGGTACATTGATTCAGACTACTACCGCTAAAACTGGCAACACCCAGCTGACAGTAGACCCCACATATAAGTGGGTGTCGTCCACTCGGGATTAATAATGGGATCTATGCCATCACAATAGAAGTGTCCAAATACCAAAACATATATTTACACAGGTTATATATATGGTTACTATTTTAAGGAGACCAGGAACACCCTGCCGTCAGTGAATCCCTCCACATCGGTGGGTAATCTTCATATGGGTAATCATAAAAATAGGATCTATACTGTCTTCTCAATAGCGACAATATCTGCCATCACTTAGTGAAATTGAAAAGTGAAACGCATAACTCGATTACTTGCTGTAGATTCATAGTTGATACTGAACAGGGCAACAGATTAATATGATGCCTGAGACCTTCAGGGTGATCTATGGTGTCATGTTTTCTTATAACTGCATAGGACGTGGGGGCTTAAAGTCTGGGCTTGGGTATGATTTGTATTTGTAAACTGTAGAAAATCAGGTGCAGAGGTATATTTTCTAATCTTGGTCAGCAAATCAGAATGAACTTGTATAATGCAGACACACAAACGATCCAACAGATAAGTCACCATTGAATAGTCATTAATTTGTTTTAATATAGGGTCCTATATGAGAAGCTATTGGCAGAAACGTTGTGCAGGTAGGGAACAAATGCAAGCATAGCTGGTGTAAGTTAAAAATGCTCTTGAGCAGGGGCTATAAATTCACAATCTCTTTAACTTACCAGCAGTTTGCTAGATGTTAGGAAGGCAAACAGCATTATGACAACATGGAGACTGTTACCAAATACCACATTCATATATTGTAAAATATTCAACATGAACCTGAACAACAATATATTTAACTAATCTTTTGTTATTCATGAATCTATTCAAATGTCTATGAAATGAAAACTGAAATTCACTTTTAAGGAAGTGTGCAGCACTATAGGGAAAATAAAATAAATTCTTGCTACACTTATATAAACAAAATGTGCACGTGACCTAAACAATCTCTTTAGATACTGACTCCCATTGTTTATTCTCTAATGTGTTTGCACGTGAACAAATACAATCTAATAAAATGTAAAGCCAAATAAATAATTATTATGACTAATATTAGATTCTCACTTAAAGGGACATGAAACCCAAACGTGTTCTTTCATGATTCAGATAGAGAATACAATTTTTAAAACATTTTCAATTTACTTCTATTGTACATTTTGCTTTGTTCTCTTGGTATTCTTTGTTAAAGAGATATCTAGATATGTAGCGTGCACATGTCTGGAGCACTACGTGACAGGAAATAGTGCTAAATATATGTAATTGTTGCCAAACTGCTGCAATTTAGTACTGTGGACACATGCACACTCCTAAACGTACACTCCTGCGTTTTAACAAATGATAACAAGAAAACAAAGAAAACATTATAATAGAAGTAAATTGGAAAGTTGTTTAAAATTGTGTGTTCTATCTGAATCATGAAATAAAAAATGTGGGTTTAATATACTATTAGTTTACATGAAACCTACAGTGGCACTATTTTTTTTTTTAGTTTAATTTAGACATTTTTGCTAAATTACATTTTCAGTTGCTCAGATTAGCATTAACCGCTCTCTGGAAGGATGCTATAGAACAATTTCTATAATCCGTGCTTGCACAAAAGATTTATCTTTATCAAAATTATTTTTATTTTTTAATTCAGAATTTGAGCTCCATGTACGAAGCAGCGAGAGCTGCTCGGGAGCCCTTGCGCGGCAGGTTTGCACGTGCGAGCAATTATTAGACCGCTAATTCTTACACTCTTCGCCACCTCTTGCTCGCACTCAATGATTGACAGTCCCTTCACTCACGTGAATGAAGGGGCGGGCATTACACACTCATCGGAGTGTGCAATGATACATTGAGGAGCTGTCCACCCGCCTTTTAATACATGGGGCCCTTTGTATAAATCTTTAGTAACATATCAGCCGCTAATAAAACTTTTGTACCAAACGCACTGATCTGTTACACTGTTTATTACACTAATGATCACTAAATTTATGTGTTATAATTTACAGAATAAAATAAGAGAACAAAGCAAGTTAGATAATAAAAGGAGCACCAATACACTACCAGAAGCTTGCTGAACAAATCAGGTGCACCAATGATGAGGCATATGTGTATAGCCACAAATTAGCAGCTAGTTCCCAGTACTGCATTGCTGCTCCTGAACAACAATCCAAGGTAAGCAATCCGAAACCCGCTCTGCTGCACGTCCTGCCTCTTCATGCTGTTCTCGTGTTACAGCCTCAGCAGTCCCCACGGACACATTCTCACGTTGGTCCAGTGCTTAGTAACAAAGTTGACTCCACAGAACTCCCAACTTCAGAAACAAAAGAAAATCCAGTTCCTTGCACACTTTGACCGGTCTTAGTATCAACCAGGATGCCAGATTTGTTGCCAAAAAGGGCTTTTTTTTATACACATGAAGATTAAAATCAAGACACCAACTACGTCAAATGCGTTTCGTAAGATCGTACTTTTTCAAGGACCCATATGTTACAAAGTTACACACACCCTATTTATAGGGGTAAGACACGCCTATATCATTAAGTGTAAAATTAACATATGTGTTAATACAGAATTGCTCCAAAAAATAATACTTATCTATACATGCTTAATAAATATTAGTTTTATATATATATATATATATATATATATATATATATATATATATATATATATGCATCTCATTGAATTCACCTAATATATTTCTAATATTGTTAGTATTTTTAGAAGTTTTTTTCAAATCACTCCTTATAAAAGAAATTAACCCAAATTATAGTATTACAAAAACAATTTTTCTTTCCTGTCATCTTTACTGTTTTGTGCAATTTAATACGTGTTGAAAGCATTACTATATTCATAATTAATTAATACAAACTTCCTTCTCATGTATAATCACATCCTATTATTTAAAATCCACATATAGTTTTACATCCCAATCAGAATTCAGGCCATATGGTACTCTGGTACCTAAATGGAATATCCGATATAGCTCTTTCTGGCCCATGGATTTTATCCTATCTCCACCCCTGGCATGTTTAGTGACATGTTGTATGCCTTGAAATGTAACAATGTAATATCTCCATTATGGTAGTTAGGAAAATGTAGGGCGATTGGGGTGTCTGATTCCATATCATCTATTGAATATAAATGTTTTAAGGGTCGTGTTGTTTGTCCTACATACTTAATATTACATCCTTTGCATGGAAGCAAATATACCAGCGAGGAACTGGATTTTCTTTTATTGCTGCTCCTGAGCCTAACTAGTTGTGCTTTTTAACAAAGGATACCAAGACAACAAATTAAATGATGTAATAGAATTAATTTGGAAAGTTGTTTAAAATTGCATGCTCTGGATCATAAAAGTTTAGTTTTTACTTCACTGTCCCTTTAATTAACATGTGGCACATACTTTCATGTGTTCATTTTTGTGCACTTTGAATCAACGACTATGTTTTAACATATTTCACTATGTTACAATACAGATTTTTAACTATTACTTTTTTGGCCCCATCAACATCCAAAAACTAAAATGTATTTTATGCTTATGAAAGCACTATTTAAACACACTAAACACATTGTTTAATGTAAAACATTAAGTCACAGCTGTTTATTTGGAAGCCAATAGGAAAAGTCACTGGACCTTAAGGCCTTGCTAACTGGTTAATTAGTGAGCTCCCACTACTTTATTGGTGAACAGTGACACTCCTCCCAAGTGAAAAAGCAAAAAAAAAAAATTTTCACCAGTACATGAACATCTGGTTCCAAATAACAATAGACTGCAATACAATTTAAAATACCCTCTTTTAGATGCAATAACTAAAACATTGCTTTTGTGTCCCTTTAATATGTCTGAACCAGACACAGTTGCTGTACCAGAACTGTATTCCTATTGATTCTGCTCATACTACTAGGATGTTATAATGAAGTAAGTGGTTGTGATACCACACTTCATAAGACAAACAGGATTACTTTAGAAATCATCATGGAGTCGTTTGATGGTCATCAAACTACTTTTAGTCATTTGCACATCATCAGCTAAGGTTAACAAAAGTCTGGGTGGTGATAACTTCAGAAGGATTAGCAGATTACCTTGCTGATTACTTCACAAGCATGAACAGCCAGTGAAGGACTCTTGAGTCATCTCATTTAAATAATTCGGCCTGTGGGAATACTTTAGAGTGGGTTCTAATGACTGACTTGTCTGGAGTCATCAATTACTTCAGAATGACTCCAGGAAGATCATCCTTTTTGACTAGGGTTACTAGGTCCACCTATTTGCTATAATTAGGGTATCAACCTAGAGTTTTCCCAGTTCATTTGGCAGCTAAAAATAGTTTAGGGATTGTTACTTTACTCTGCAACTTTGAGTGTATTCCATACCTCTCAACATTTGTGGCTAGGTATTGGGGACTCAGGAAATTGTTGGGGCCTGTCCCTGTTTTGTGGGTGGGGCTATGCTAAAGATTGTGGGTTCACTTGTGGATAGTAGAAAAATATAAAGGAACAGAGCGCAACTGGACTCAAGTGAAATAATTTAATGGCAAAAATTCAAATTTAAAAACAAAGTAATCTGGGTACCAGATATAAAAAGTAAACAAGCACATAGAAGAAATTTGTTAGAGTAGGTAACTGCCGTGAAGTCTTACTGTCTCTTCTCAACTCCCGGTTCACCTCTCGATTAGATTCACAATAGGAACTGCTCCCCACAAGCCGTTATAGGTGCAGCGTAACTCTGTTTACAGGACCAGCTGAATAAACGGTTCAGGTAGAAAGTCTTTGTTAGTTTAGTGGTTGCTGGAGATGAATTGTGCACGTCTTCCAGCAGACACCTTACAGTCAACACCTGGTGCGTGCACCTGAGGGTGTAGTCAACGTCACGATGGCCGTTTCGTTCCCCAATGTGGGAACTTTGTAAAGTGAGATAGTTTGACAAGCGTTATTCAATGTCTTTAAATACCCTAATAGTAGGGTTACAATTTTAGACAATATTATCTCTTTACTATGAGCAAAAAATATTGTGCATGTAAAAGCATATAAGATATTAATACTCTAACCCGCTAAAATGTTAACATTTAACAAGAATAATACATAATTGTTAAAACATAAAAGTAAAACAAACCAATATGACAATTAAAAATGTACAGCGTTTCATTCATGTTTATACATCTAATTCTAATTGGTAATAGAAACTAAACAGGGTTGAACTCTAAATGTTAGATGTAAAATAAAAAATTTAAATGCTATACAATAAGAGTATATAGTACTACCTGTTGCTTACAAACTAGTAAACCTTAATCAAGCCACTTCAATCTGATTGTGATTTTCTGAATGTGGATACGTAGAAGCATTATTGCTACTAGCTACAGTGATAATATTGTTACAAATCGCATAGCAGTTTTAAAGGTATTTCTATTCTTAACGAGACCACCATGGTACGTTAAATCTTATAACTAGGAAATATTGGATGTTTTTTAATCTAAGGAACTGTCCCTAATAACCCACAATTGAATATATTATAGATGATTCTAATAATCACGGTTATATTTCCAAAAAACTTAAAAATAAGTAGATAATTATTAGTGTCTCAAGATACCTGAATGTACAATAAGTGACAACAGTTTTATCAGACATAGTAGTGATAGAAACTATTCTTAAAAATGACTTCTTATAGAAAATATGTAAAACCCTGACAATAATGGCTATAAATAAAAATAAAGTCTAGAGACTAAGGTGATGGTTTCTAGTGTTTGAAAGGAAGATGAGGATTAAGGTGAAGACATTTCTAAGTACCTCACAATATACATAGTGATACTAGCTATATAAAACATATCTAGACTAGGAAAGCCTGTATATCTAAATCTATATTTAGACCATCTGGATGGAGACTTCTAAGTGTATAAATCCAGAAGGTTTCCCTTCCCCTAAGTTTTAGTAGTCTATTAGGATCTAGTTTATTGGGAGAGATCCATTCTATTACCTTAACTGATAGGCCAGTTGGATTACTATTGTGTTCTAATCTGAAGTGTTCAGACACACTGTGGTTTTCAAATTAATTCTCAATATTTCTAATATGTTCAGTGATTCTATACTCAGTTTTCATTTGGTTCTTCCAATATATATATTTCCACATTTGCATGTTAGTTGGTATACAACATATGTACTATCACAGGTACATGTACATTTATATAGTTTGGATTTATTGTAATTGTAAACCATATCCTCACTCTCAACATAGGGACAGGTACTACAATCTTTTTTCCTACATTTGATAAGACCTTTTTTGGCATTTAACCACGTTGGTATTGTGGTCTTTTTTATGATCTCTTAGCTTACTAGGAGCTAGTAGATTTTTCAAGTTATTATTCCTCTTAAATACAATGTGAGTTTTTTTTTTTATCTAATTGTGTACCTAATTTGTTTATTAAAAATTCTTTATGGTTTTCGTTGTAAGTTGTTATGAATTTAACATTAGATTTGTTTATCTGTCCAGATTTTATACAATTTGGGTCATTATTTTTTATTGTACTCTAGCAAATCCATTCTATTCATATTGAGCACTTATTCGTTAGCGGTAGTAACCAGAGATTCAGAGTAGGATGTTATAATGAAGTAAGTGGATGTGATACCACACTTCCCAAGACAAACAGGATTACTTTAGAGATCATCATGGAGTCATTTGATGGTCATCAAACTACTTTTAGTCATTTGCACATTATCAGACATCATCAGCTAAGGTTAACAAAAGTCTGGGTGGTGATGACTTCAGAAGGATTAGCAGATTACCTTACTGATTACTTCACAAGAATGAACAGCCAGTGAAGGACTCTTGAGTTATCTCATTTAAATAATTTGGCCTGCGGGAATACTTTAGAGTGGCTTCTAATGACTGACTTGTCTGGAGTCATCAATTACTTCAGAATGACTCCAGGAAGATCATACTTTTTGACTAGAGTTACTAGGTCCCCCTATTTGCTATAATTAGGGTATCTACCTAGAGTTTTCCAAGTTCATTTGGCAGCTAAAAATAGTTTAGGGATTGTTTCTTTACTCTGCAACTTTGAGTGTATTCCATACCTCTCAACATTCTCTCTATTATTATTCGTTAGCGGTAGTAACCAGAGATTCAGAGTAGCCTTTTTCTATAAATTTGTTACTAAATATTTTGGCTTCATTTTTGTAATCTGTTAAATTTGTACAATTCCTTCTTAATCTCTGAAATTGCCCATAAGGTATGTTTCTTTTACAAATTTGTAAATGACCACTATTCGCTCTTAAGAAACTGTTTTTATCAATGGGCTTTCTTTAATTGCTAATGATTATTTTATCTAGTTCAGAAGATAGAATAAGATCTAGAAATTCAATATGAGCTTCATTAATATTTTCTGTGAATGTCAAATTCATGTTATTACCATTTAGATGTTTTATGAAATTAGTTGCTTCCATTTGATTACCTTCCCACAAAATGATAATATTATCTATAAATCTATATTTAATGACATTATCCTTGTAGGGATTGTTTTTCCAAATATACTGATCTTCAAATTCTGCCATGTATAAGTTGGCATAGGATGGGGCAAAAGTTGTCCCCATCACTGTGCTATTAATTTGTTCATAAAATATACTATCAAAGAAAAAGTAATTTTGATTTAAAATGTAATTTATACCTTCCCCTATGAAGTCAATATGTTTATCCAATAATTTGCTCTTTTTACTCAGTTGGTTAAGTACGGCATTTGTACCCTTTTTGTGGGGTATGCTCGTATACAAAGCTGTGACATCACAAGTGATCCATAAGTTGTGTTTGTTCCAGTTGTAATTCTCAAATTTTTTAATGACATCTGTAGTGTCCTTCAGATATGCTTTGGTCTTACATACTATAGGTTGTAAATAGTGATCTATATATTTAGAGAAGTTACTACAAAGGGAACCTATTGCCAAAATTATAGGTCTTTCGGGGGATTCTATTTGTCCTTATAGACCTTTGGTAAGTGGTAAAATATTGCCACCTTTGGATTAGGAATGTAAATATAATTGTATTCTTCATTATTGATAATATTTAGTTATCTAGCCTTTGTTAAAATGCTAACTAATAATTTATTATATTTTATAGTGGGGTCAAAAGTAATTTTTTTGTATGTCATGTTATAAGCCTCTTTTATGTAATATTGGCGATCCTGGATAACCAGGCCTCTGCCCTTATCAGCTGCTCAAAATATAATATTGGTGTCCTCTGTTAGTTTTTTTTAAGGGCTAATTTTTCCTCTATATTTAGATTATCTTTCTTGGGATAGAGTTTCTTGTTTTTTTTTCCCCAAGGCATTAGACAGATCATCACAGACCAGTTTATTAAAAAGGGATACATATTTCCCCTGGTTATGGACTTGGTAAAATGTGGATTGTTTTTTCAGACCACTGTGTATGATTGTAGAGTTTTCTTCGTGTATACTGCATTCAAAAAATTCTTCTGTTACTAGATCTTGTGTATTAATAAGACCTTTCATGTTGATAATATCTTGGTTGACAATATCATTGTCATTTTCTAAACTCCTCAAAGTTAAAAATAAAGAAACATCATTGTGGTCATAGTTACAATTAGTGGTTCCCTTATCTATGACACTCCTATTTTTAATCAGAAAGTAACGTTGTAATGTAACGTTAGTTTTCTGATTAATTTTTGGACATCCATAAAAGTTTTGAATTTATTTGTTAATGTTTAGGGGCAAAATGTAATCCCTTGCTTAAAAGCATATATTCATTCTCAGTAAAAGTTTTGCTAGAGAGGTTGAATCTTTTTTACAAGCATCTATCTCCACCTTTTTCTGTTTTTGTCTTCTAACTCTCTGTCCTCCCCTGTTTCCTCATTTGAATCTAAACGTCTTTTTGGTTTTCTTTGCATTTCTTGTCCTATTGGGTGGCTTTGGAATCTGTTTCTTTGTGGTTTCCCCTGTTCCCAGGGGAGTACCTCTAAAAAATTCTGTTCAACCTGGTGTTGGCGCCAAGGTAATTTTGGCTTGGCCCCTTGTCCTTCCCAATTTTCATATTCTATATGGTCTCTAAGTGGTTCATATCTATTAAAGGTTTTTATGTGATTATCATGGTGCCCATTGGAATAATACCTTTGTGCATTACCTTTATTCCTATTTAGTATTACTTTTTCTTTTTGATAGCCATAATTAATTTGTTGGGATCCTTTATTTTTATTGTAACCCTTATAATGTTTGTAATTATTACTGTTATTATATTTATGGCTCTGATTATAGCTATTTATATTGTTACTATAGCTATTGTGGTTGTATTTCCCTGCTTTGGGACAAGGTGAGTGGTATTTTGAGTTGTTTTTCCCTCTTCAGGCTGTATATTATTCTGCTGTTTTTTAGACAGTAGTTTATCTTCTGTTTTTTTCTTATAGCTAAATACAACATTATTTTTATAGTCCTCTAAATTTCTTTTTAGTTTTTTTTTTTTGCCTTACTGGTGGCCAATTCTTTGTCAAAATTATCAATCCTTTTTTGGATGTTATCATTAAATTAAGTGGAATGATCGACATGTCTGGGAAGTTTAGGGGCGTGTCTGAACAGTCTTTTGGCAGGGCTAAGGGGAATTCTGCAAACTGGAACATATTGCTGCCCAGAGGGACAGACCTCAAAATTAGGGACTATACATCTGAAACAGCGAGGTCTGGTGTATGTGGATTTGTGGCAGTGTTGCAGAGGATAAGGATTGCCATATTTCCTGTTAAATCATTTATCTTTTATAATGTGTTAATAAGAAGCATATATTTTTGTTTTGATTATTATATGTTTAATAATGTGTTTACCGACTGTGAGAAAAACATAAATTCTAATGATGCACTGTATTCATTTTAATAAAAGCTATCATGTTGTCATTGTATTTTCAAAATAGTGTATGTCATCACAATAATGTAACAAAGTTTTACTCATAATTTCCCAATTTGAAAAAACACAGTAAAATATAGCTTTAATGGTTTGGATTATAGTATGGCTTAGGCTTACTCAAAAGATAAGTCTAAAAATAGGGTATAACACTGACAAGGATGTGGTGATTTAAAACAAGGTACATTTAGGGGCTCATTTAAAACATTTAGGGGTTCAGTTATGAAGCTGCATTCTCAGCAACTGCAATTTAATATCTCTCCATAACCTCAAAATTAAATTAAAATCACCCAGACTGATCAGACTGAGGTGACTGCCAGACAATGAAGCATCACTGGTGGTTATTGCAGGCAGGCTCCCACTTTCAGAACTTCTCTAACTTTATCTTCATAAATATACCTATTAATAATAACTGAGGTTTTATGAAAAACCCTTACTCAGAGATGCACAACCCAACATACTGCTGTATATTTATTGCTTAGACCAGAAGTAAATCATAAATATTCCTAGATTAGCACAGAAATACATGAAGAACTCTACTAATTGCGCACCATCTGCAAGGGGCACCTTCTGGTTAGCTCACTATCAGTTTCGCTCTTTAGAGATATCAGACATTAATTTAACTGTTCTCACCCATAGAAGTCTACTATGTGAGGGATGTAGCACACCAACACTATCCGACATGCAGATGTTAGCGAGCCCTAGACTATTGTTTGACTGAAAATCTTTGAACTTAATAATTTTAATGCAGAAATAGAAATGCTATTGAATGCACTCAGGCAATGTTAAAGGACCAGTCAACACAGTAGATTTGCATAATCAACAAATGCAAGATAACAAGACAATACAATTGCACTTAGTCTTAACTTCAAATGAGTAGTAGATTTCTTTTCTGACAATTTTAAAAGTTATGTCTTTTTCCACTCCCCCTGTACACGTGACAGCCATCAACCAATCACAAATGCATACACGTACCATGTGACAGCCATCAGCCATTCACAAATGCATACAAACTTATTCTTGCACATGCTCAGTAGGAGCTGGTGACTCAAAACGTTTAAATATAAAAAGACTGTGCACATTTTGTTAATGGAAGTAAATTGAAAAGTTGTTTAAAATGGTATGCTCTATCTGAATAATTAAAGTTTATTTTTGATTGAGTGTCCCTTAAAAGCAACACTAATATTTCTGCACTCAATTTGTAATCTAGGCCAGTGTGTATCAGTACAAAGTACAATAAAAAATCTTAAACGGCGGCTTTGAACTTGTGTTGCACTGAATTAATTAAAATTCAATAGAACCACAATAAAATGTTGTTGGGTTAAAGTTTTTAAACGTTGAGGTCTGGCATTTGATGTCTAATCTGCAGACCAATCAGATTAAAATTGGTCCCTGAAAATGCCACACACTGAAATGTTATTACACCATGGAAAAGTTATTTATGTTAAATTGCCCATTAGTCTCTAGGAAAATTTGACTTATAAGACTTTTATGAACATGTTATCCAAAACCCAGTTAAAAAAATATTTAATTAAAATTTACAAATGTTTTATGCTGAATACAAGCCTAAACAAATCTTGTAAGTGCGCAAGATAACTTTGTTTTTTAATTGTTATCCACAATTTATTTATTTGAGCCCTGTGGTCTTGCAGCTAGAGATCTATGGTAAAAAGTAGATTTCATAGCCTACCAAGTTCCAATACACATGGATACAGTTTGGCCAGTAAATGATCTGCAGAATTTAAAATGTTTTTGCTGTGTATGGCTTTCAAAGCCATCACTTCATCAATGTATCAGTTTTTTTACTGGTAAATTTCAATGGGACTGAAATTAAGGTTCAAATCTTCCTCTTAATTTCACCATATAAGCATTCATAATGTGGTTAAAATCCTCAAGCCATTACTCCTGGGATTTAACTCCAGGTAGGAGGAGGCAAAGATTCACAAAGCTCTAAGAGCACTTAATCCCTCTCACCTATCTAGTATTCCATTCTTTTCTTTGCCTCCACAGGAGGAAGGGGAAGACTTGAAGTGCTCCAGATTCTTCATTGAGAGGAGTCATTAGACTAGTTTGAGGCCCGTTATTCCACTCAGAGAGCTGCTACTTCAGACAGAGGGGAGATTTGAGTATTGGGCAGTGACACAATTATTCCCAGTGAGGAGTTAGTCACAAGCCTGCCAGAGGTGCCACAGGGACATTTTCCTTATGTTTATAGCACTGAATGAGCTTTATACTGGAAACAGTTTATTTCTGCAGCTGGTAAGCAAGGTAGAGTGGGTGCATCTGAGGTAAGTGCAACCATTTTTTGCACTCACATAGACCACAAGCTGTTAGCAGGTACATCAATGTTGAGGTACATCATAGCCAGGGACATACATTTACACTAGATATATTTATTTAATTTAGACTATTTATATGTTTTCAAAAAGTCTATTGTACTTGAGACTTATCTGAATTATTTATCAGACAATATTACAGCTGTAGTTTGTATAATTTATCAGGGGGGAACTTGCTGTTCCTTAGCAATGAAGGAAGTCTCAATGTTTATTTTTATTTGAACACAGAATATTTTTCCGTATTTCGCGTTGTAGGAGGGAAACTGGAAGACAGACTTCCTCAGTTAGCATTATTTTCCACAGGACTGATCTTTCCATCAAGTAGTTTACAACTAAATTGTGGAACAATGGGGTCTCCCAGAGATAGACCTAATGACTTATGTTTCCAAGCGTCATAGCTCAGAATAAATAGAGCATTCTTCAGCATTTCTGATTGCTCCAGCGAGGCCCTGCAGAACTTGGTTTGTGAATCTGTTTCAGATGTCAAGCTTTCTCCGTGATCTTCACTTTAGTATGACCACCTGTATCAAGGTCCCTTTTTTATCATCAAGAACCTGGGTCTCTCATCTTGAAGGCTTAGAAATTAAATACCTACTTTTTAAAACAAAGAAGTTTATTTGATGCTATAGTGGATACCTGATTACAGGCTAGAAAGCTTGTTATGTTTGTTCTTTTCTGCTGTGAAAAACAGGTTTTTAGCTGACATTTAAAATTCTAAGAATCTTCTTTATGCAAGCCAGTTTAGATAAAGGCTTATCTGCTAGCTCCTTATAGTAATTTCTAAACTTTTTCTGTTTTCATTCTACTGAAAAATTGCTAAGTGTTCTGACATCAAGGCTCAGGATAGATCCAGTTTTTAAACCAATTTCTTCTCTTTAAAAAAATAATAATTTTGTAACAAGCTTTACAGGTTTCTCCTTTTAACCCTATGTATGCTTTGTACCTTTAGCTTTTGTTTTAGAACGGTTTACTTTCTTGTGAGTTTTCTTATCTTATCTTTTTTCAGATAAGAAGGTTTTAAGGACTTAATATTATTTATTTTGTGATTCTTTTCGGTTTACATCAATCAAGAGATAACAGTACATCTTTTTGTTCTAATCCTAAGTATTACATTCATGATCTCTTACTTGTTTTAGATGTAAAATAATTTTATTCTACTTACAAATGTATTTAGTTTATCTTTTAATTTGTTTGTCCCTTGGTCCACATAAAGGTCAAAGGACTAGAGCCGTTTCTTTAGCTTCTTGGCTAAAACGCTTGTTTACCAAGGCTTTTTTGGATATGGAAGATGGTCTTTTCCCAAATGTATTAGTGTCCTTTCTACTAGATTAGTTTCCTCTTCTTGGTTTACAAGAATGAATCTTATATTGAATACATTTGCAAGGCAGCAACTTATGTTTTTCTTACACACTTTCTCTAATTTCTAACACTTTTTGGTAGGAAAGTCCTTCATACAGCAGTGTCTGGTAATTTGATGCCTGCATTAATGCCCCGCCCAATTATTGTGGACTCCACTGTTTGTGTATTAGTTTCCAGGAGTAATGACTCATGAACTCTCACCACCTTATAAAAAAAATAAAAAATCTTTCATGGCATTGAGAGTCCACGAGACCCACTAGTTTTATTTTTTACTTGATGTTTTTTCTGATGACAGTTTTAGTTTGCACCTCATTTTCCCTACTTTGTGCCAGATTACAAGTGGAGCGCAAGCGTTTGCTCGCGAGCGATAAGGGGTTTATCACAAGTGTTTGCGCTCATCTGGCTTATCGCTTGTATTAAGAGTTGAAAGTAAAGACGATCGCTTAAATGCAATCAAAATTTACGCTAGAATGATTACCGTGACTTCAGAGCTGTGGTTAACTGTTTCACGAAACTAAAAAGTTGCACAGAACATAAAAAATACATTACAATGTATAATTACATTCATAATAAAGCTATCTAAGAAAAATTAAGAAAAAACATTGCACACAGAAGTTATAAAGGTTTAAAGATATGAGATTTCAGGTGTTAGGAAAAAAAAGGGAGGCAAATGGCTTTAACATATAGATGCATACATATACATGTCTAAAGATGTATGTGTGCATATAAATGTATACATATATATTTATATGTGTATTTAGAGACATATACACATATAAACACAAATGCAAATGTTATATACAGTGTAAGTGCATTGGAGCCCTTTGCTGTTAAGTAGATGAAAACAAGAAAAACATCTTTATGCAAAATTCAAATTTATTAAAGTGTTTAAAGGGACAGTCTACTACAGAATTTTTATTGTTTAAAAAGATAGACCCAGTTTTGCATAACCAACACGTTTATATAAATATACTTTTTACCTCTGTGATTATCTTGTATCTAAGCCTCTGCAGATGCCCACTTATTTTAGTTCTTTTTAAAAACATGCATTTTAGCCAATCAGTGCTGACTCCTAGGTAACTCCACGTGTGTGAGCACAATGGTATTTATATGACACACATGAACTAACGCCCTTTAGCTGTTAAAACGGTTAAAATGCCTTGAGATAAGAGGCAGCCTTCAAGGGCATAGAAATTAGCATATGAGCCTACCTAGGTTCAGCTTTTAACAAAGAATACCAAGAGAACAAAGAAAATCGGATGATAAAAGTAAAATGGAAAGTTGTTTAAAATTGCATGCCCTATCTGAATCATGAAAGTATAATTTTGACTTCACCGTCCCTTTAACTGTATTTACTGTTAATATTTCACATTCCAATGTTCTGCACATAGCGGAAAATGATTTATGTATTTATAAATAAATATTCCTATATACAGTATATATATATATATATATATAAAGTTCAAAGTAGACAATCACTCCAGAAATCTTGAGTCACATGCCCGGGGTGCAACAGATAGGCAAATAGAGTATAAGGAAGAGTGCACTCACCAGGACTTTTCAAAGTTTTTATTCCAAATATGTGAACGTTTTCAGGGGATTAGCCCCTTCCTCAGACATACAAAATTACAATATGAGCAAACCCACACCAGACACCCTTACATAGGTAGGTCAGCCAATCATACGCTCTCCAGAGTAAGGTGCCACCCACAAGTGGAGACACCCCCCTGGCAACGAATGAGGCTGGCCCAAGCAAAAAATATATTAAAATAAAATAAACAGCAGGACCTAATCAAACATACATATAGGAATGAAGGTAAATTACACTAAATCAGGAAAATGTAGGCATCAGTACAGTAAATCTAAGCACATATCTGAAAAACACAAGTCAATTCAAAAAAATGTAAAATTAGGCACATAATAAACACATAGGTAAAGCATGTCCCAGTAAGAGAAACATCAAAGATCTACAAATCAGCCAACCATCTCAAAAGATGAGATGGTAAATGTATAATGCCCAGATGTGTATATGTGTGAAACACTGCGTCTTCAGATTTGTATGCATATACTATTAGATACATGTGGAAACTATGTGTCAGAAAGAACCGAGTGTGTACATAGCCCTGAGTAGAAATAGTGGTTAACAGTAAGTGGGCCAAGCATCAGAGGCAGAATAAACAAATCAGCTTACCGGTATTTCAAACAAGACCTAGCATTGTGCAGAACCGGGGGATAAGGCAGTTAGAGAAAAGACCGGGAACCCTGTATTATTCAAAAGGAGCGCAACCGGTAAGCAAATACCCATGTCAGTATAGCAGAGGAGATACACATCGGAACCAATGTAGCGCATAGTTACAAATATCACATATGGCACATCATTATGAAAAATAAAGGGCAATTTAGAGACATACTCGTGTGGACACGAGAGGGGGAATATGATTGCGTCTGTCGGCTAAAGAGATTGGGGGTGCGTGTCAGAAGTCACTATACACCTAGGAAACAAAGGATTACGTGGGGGCCAAGTATAATACCAAATATATATAACTCAAGGCCAATAAGCAAGCAGATTCATAATAGGGCAAAAAAAGCCTATGAACATAAATAGAAGATTGAGGGATAAATCCTATTAATGGAGCCCAAATAGTATTAGCATTCACGTATCCAAAGGTCACAAATATTCTAGAGACACAAGTATCATATGCAAATATGTGTGTAATAAACATGTTCATATAGAGATATAATAAAACATGCAGTAAGAGATCAAATGCAATCAGAAAAATTTAAGAAAAAATTAGTTAAGAAAAATATAAAAATATATATAAAAAATCAACAGATGCAATCAGAGAACAAAAAGAGAACAAAAAGAGGCAATCAGAGATCAAAGAAAGGGTCACTGGGCAACTTTCATAGACACACCTGCCAATCTAGTTGTGTATTTAGCCCTTTTGGTATGAGGGTCTCCAAAACATAAGTCCACCGGGCTTCCTTCCTCAACAGGAGGGTATTGCGGTCCCCTCCCTTACTTAGAGGAGGAACATGGTCAATAATAGTGTACCTTAGGTCTTTGACCGTATGGTTGCAGTTAGCAAAATGGCGTGCCACCGGTTGTTCAGAGGTCCCATTTTTAATCGCCATTCTAATGGCAGACCGGTGGTTAGCCATTCTTGTGCGCAAATCATCAGTCGTTTTACCCACATAAAAGAGACCACAAATGCAGTGTAGCAGATAGATTATGTGGGTGGTGGTACAAGTCAGTCTGTATTTGTGGTAGTACTTTTTCCTTTTATGTGGATGCGTAAAATAGTTGCCGGTAGTCAGGGCGCTGCACGTAGTGCAACCAATGCACCTAAATACACCTTTTTTCTCTAAATTTAACCAGGTACCTTTGCTGTAGCTTTTAACAGGGTCAGTTTTGACCAATATGTCCCTTAGGGATCTGGATCTCCTGAAGGCAATACGGGGTGGAGGCAGTTGTTGGGACGGTAAAGAAGGATCTGTGTTAAGGATATGCCAGTTATCCTGTAAGTGTTTGTTAATTCTTTGCTTGTCCCCAGTGTAAGTGTTCACGAAGGTAATCCTAGGGGTATTTTTGTCATCCCTATTGGTATCCTGTTTAGTCAGTAGTTGTACTTTTTGTTGTGCCAGTAGTTTTGGAGGATAACCCCGTTATGTAAATCTGTTGGTCATTTCAACCAACTGTAGGTCTTTATGCGAGTCCATAGTGTTATTCCTAATGACTTGTTGTAATTGTGATTTGGGCAAGGCGCTTTTAAGCTCTGGGGGATGGCAGGATGTATAGGATAAAAGGGAATTCCTATCAGTTTCCTTCCTGAAAAGAGTGGACTGTAGTCTTTCACCATCTTTAACTAAGCGTACATCCAAGAAGTCTATTGAAGCAAGTGAGTAGTTCATTTTGAATTTTAAGGCCATAGATGCACTGTTGAGCTGTTGGAACCAAATTAGTAGTTCCTGTTCAGAGCCACTCCACACCAACAGCAGGTCATCAATGTAACGTTTGTAAAATTTAATCCGCTGGTCCCTGAATAGGTCAGTATCAGTTGTTTCGAAATGTGCCATGTAAAGGTTGGCGTAAGAGGGTGCCACATTTGACCCCATGGCCGTCCCCTGTTTTTGTAGGTAAAAATGCTTTTCAAACTTGAAATAGTTTGTTTTTAGGAAGAATTCCAGCAGATGGATTAGTACCTCCACAGGTGGCCCCACATAGGGGTAATGGAGGAGATGCTGTCTTGTATCCTCCATGCCGTCATGGTGAGGTATTACAGTATAAAGGCTGGTGACATCCAGGGTCACCAGCAGGTCTTTATCAGTGCAAGAAATGGTGGATAAGCAATCCAACAGCATTGTTGAATCCCGTAGGAAACTCTCCATGTCCCTGACCATAGGCTGCAAGTAGTAATCCACGAAGCGTGCGATGGGTTGAAGAATAGAGCCCATAGCGGAGACAATGGGTCTGCCAGGGGGGGACACCATGCTTTTATGGATCTTGGGTAGGGTATAGAGAATCAAAAAAATGGGGTGGTTCACTAGTAAAAACTCTAAAGTATTCTGGGAGATGATATTGCGCCCTGAAAGTTCCAAAAGGTAGGAATCAATCTCTGCCTTATAGGCGTCAGTGGGGTCCCCCTTTAGTCTGGAGTATGTAGAAGTGTCACTTAGTTGGCCGAGGATTTCGGTCCTGTAGTCACTGTAGTTCAAAAGTACCAGAGCACCACCCTTGTCCGCCTCTCTAATGATGATAGAATCGTCCTCAGTGAGGAGTTTAAGGGCCAGTCTTTCTTCCTTGTTAAGGTTGTTAAAGGTGCTGTATTTGTGTTCTGCTATGGATTTTTCCATACCGGAGTATGCCAGACGTGCATAGGTCTGTATACTTGCATTTTGTGAGCCGGGATCAAAGGTTGATTTTTTTGAAAGGGCTCTATTTCAGATTCTTGTCTCTGGAATCTTTCTTTTATGCGGAGTTGTCTCTGAAACCTTTGTTGATCCACAAAAAGATCAAAACTGTCAGATTGGCAGGTTGGGATAAACGAGAGTCCTTTATTGAGTACACGATGTTCTGTTGTGGTTAGAATGCGGTTGCTGAGGTTAACCACTATGTCCTCAGTTAATACCTCCGTTGTCGTGGGGGTCTTCTGTATGTACCCCCCCCCCCCCGCCTTGTATGGGCCCTCGGCCTAGGCCGTTTTTTGACCATGTCTGTACTCCACTTGGTACTTCTAGGGTATCCCTGCTTGGGCCTGCTGGTGGTTCCCCGCCTGAGCCAGAGCTGTCCACTGTATTCAGATTACGTGGTCTTTGGTAGCGTTGTCGTCTTGGCCTTGAGTGGTAATCCCTTTGCCTTTCTTGTCCAGTCTGCATCCATCGATACACCCTTTTGTATCCATTCTGAAGAGGTGTCAGCCAGGAGTTTGTCCAGTTGTAGTTGTTCATACTGTGTGATTTCAGCCCTGGTCTGGGCCAGTAGCCTTGAGACCTCCTGAATAACCAGCAGGATTAAATCCATAGAGCATTTATTCAGGATTTGGCACCACCTGTCACAGAAGGCCGTATTAGTTCTGCCCAGAGTAGGAATATTGCGTATCCTGAAACCCCTGGGTATGTAGCCCTTTCTGTAGTATTCAGACAGAAAGGTGCCATGTAAAATTAAATCCTGTTCTTTCTGCTTTAATTTCAGCAGATGTGTGTAGATGTAAAGTGGTTTCTCAGTAGTTGAGCCTGTTGTCAGGGCCCCAAATAGAATTTGAGTTGCATCCTCCTCAGTAAAGTGGAAGGTGGTGGATCCAGCCACTGCACCCTCTGTGGATATAGGAAGCTCTTGTTGAGACATACCTCAGTATGTAAGGCCAGTTAATCCTAAAGTAGTCCTGCTGTGTAGTGAATATACCACCACCAAATAAAAGCAAATGTAGACAAAATGAACCAATATGTCCGATGTTTCAATGGTGACGGGTGCTATAGCCAAAGTATAGATAAAGTTGAAAGTAGACAAGCACTCCAGAAATCTTGAGTCACATGCCCGGGGTGCAACCGATAGGCAAATAGAGTATAAGGAAGAGTGCACTCACCAGGACTTTTCAATGTTTTTATTCCAAATATGTGAACGTTTTCGGGGGATTAGCCCCTTCCTCAGACATGCAAACCCACACCAGACACCCTTACATAGGGAGGTCAGACAATCTGATAAGAATGAGGAAGTAAGGGCGCTAAAAATGCTTAAGATACCTCTTATAAGCTGACAAATTATTAAATAAAGATGACTAGGAACTTTAGATAGAATACATATGTATATTTAATACAACTTAAAATTGAACAAACAACAATATCTAAAAAGCGGGACGTCTCCCTGATATATCTTGTAAGTGCACTTGCATAAAAAGCAACAATTAAAAATATTTCAACATGAAAAAAAATTTTTTTTAACATGAAAGAGGTTCCGAGTCCAAATACCAGAGTTCAATAAAGTGGTAGATACTGTATATTAGAGAAAGTTCACTATAAAATAAGGTGTAAATGATATAGATTTAACCCCTATGTCGCTATTTCATAAAACATTTTTACCCCAAAAACTATTTTACTCCAAAAAACCTAAGTCTTTGAATACACTGAATTATGTTAGAGTAGGTTTGTTTGATGTATTTAGGATTATTATATTATGAATCTTCATGAAATATATTACCAGAGATCAATTGATAGAGTGGATAATAGATACTGCAAAATTTATGTTGTCATTACCAATAAAGGAATATAAACCATAAGGGAAAATACATTTTCCTACTAAAACAATGGGTATTATAAATCTCCCACCTTAAAATAGAAGAAGAAACAAGAGTGGAAAGACAAAGAAAAAGAAAAATACCACCTTTAATACCTATAAAGGATTGGCCAATGAAAACAAAGGTATCTCTTTAAAAGAAGGAGGAGAATGTGGGCTGGTTATTCTTGATAAAGCTCTGAAAGGAGTGAAACACGTAGAAATACTAGTACCACATACAATACTCTAAGAATCAACCATCAGTATACAGAAGAAGAATTATCAACCCGGGTTGTAATTTGACTTTTTTATCCCCTGGCGGATAGCAAGAAAGAGGTTGCATGCACAGCACTAAGAGCAATCTCCAACTATAACTGTGATCACTGAGAGTTGGATCGGACAGCAGCGGAGTAACTTACAGGAATCCACTGAGGTTCTGGTTGGTTGGATAGAGACGAGCCCCCGAGCCGGAAGTAGTGACGTCAGACGCCGAAGTCTCGAGGAACACACACGAAGGCTACCTGACACAGACCGGCTACCGGTAAAGTTGTTACCCAAAATCTGAAGATAAGGTACAGACGTTTTATCTTGTAAGAGGTATCTTAAGCATTTTTAGCGCCCTTACTTCCTCATTCTTATCAAAACGTTTCATTTAACAGAACGAAGGATCTGTTATTTAGTTAAGGTGTTTGATACCCTATATCTAGCGCACTACAACCTCACACTGCCTTGCACGTAGGTCAGACAATCATACGCTCTCCAGAGTAAGGTGCCACCCACAAGTGGAGACACCCCCCTAGCAACGAATGAGGCTGGCCCAAGCAAAAAATATATTAAAATAAAATAAACAGCAGGACCTAATCAAACATACATATAGGAATGAAGGAAAATTACACTAAATCAGGAAAATGTAGGCATCAGTACAGTAAATCTAAGCACATATCTGAAAAACACAAGTCAATTCAAAAAATGCTACCTGACACAGACCGGCTACCGGTAAAGTTGTTACCCAAAATCTGAAGATAAGGTACAGACGTTTTATCTTGTAAACCTGACATATACCGGTAAAAGCATATATTTAACATGAGATAAGGCACAGACATTTCATCTTATAAACGGTAATGTTCCAAGGAGTGAACTTTCTCTAATATACAGTATCTACCACTTTATTGAACTCTGGTATCTGGACTCAGAACCTCTTTCATGTTAAAAAAATTTTTTTTCATGTTGAAATATTTTTAATTGTTGCTTTTTATGCAAGTGCACTTACAAGATATATCAGGGAGACGTCCTGCTTTTTAGAGATTGTTGTTTGTTCAATTTTAAGTTGTATTAAATATACATATGTATTCTATCTAAAGTTCCTAGTCATCTTTATTTAATAATTTGTCAGCTTATAAGAGGTATCTTAAGCATTTTTAGCGCCCTTCCTCATTCTTATCAAAACGTTTCATTTAACAGAACGAAGGATCTGTTATTTAGTTAAGGTGTTTGATACCCTATATCTAGCGCACTACAACCTCACACTGCCTTGCACGTTTTTCACTTTCCTTCACTGTTAGTAGCAGCTAGTATAAGCATGGATGACATATTTGACTTTAGGGACAAAATTTTCTTAGATATGAAAGATGATATTATCCCACATACTGACACGATTTCATCTGATAAAACTTCAGATCTTATGCAAAGTTTGGAATATGCTCTAATTAAGGAACTTAAGCAGAAAATGGAACTAGTTTTCTTGAATAGATACACACAAAAAGGGATTATCCCAAGGGGTTTACAAATTAAGAAAAATTACACTTTTCCTCTAAAAGAGGATTTACAATTAGAATGGAAGGATACACTCAAAAAGGCTTCAAACACTTTAATTGATATACTAAAAAGATCACGAAAAGGCACTTTAGCAGAAATTGAGAAAAATATTTTAGAAATTAAAGAAAAACTCACAGATAGAAAAGTTGAGAACGAATATAAAGAAAGACAGAGAGTAATCATTGGGAAATTAGATCATTTAAACAAAGACCTTTTAAGGACTAAATGGGGCAAAATGGAAAGGGACACAAAAGACAATATTATACAACAAGAAAGAGATATAACCAATGAAGGAGAAATGGAGATTGTAGATAAAAGCACCAGGAATGAGAATACATATGAGAAAAGATTAAGGAAAGAGAATCATACGAATCCTAACACTTATGAATATAAAAGTAATTGACAATACAGAAACGAATATTCACACACTAAAACACAGGGACATAACCGACATAACAACTATGGCACAAATCATATTTATAGTCAGAATGGTGACAATGAAAGACCATGGTACCCAAGATATGGAAATAGAAATTACCAAAATTGGGAACCGAGGTCATATAACAATCAGAATAATAATTACTATCATAGAACACCTTATAATAGGGAAAAGGAATGGCAATACCCAAGAAGAACTTTCAGAGCTGATAATTTCAGAGATGAAAGTAATAGTCACTATGAACAATGGAGGACTCCCACTTATAATCGTTTTGACACTTTTAGAGAAACAGAAGGTAGGGAAGACCGACATACCAACACTAGTTCTCTTTTTTTAGAGAAGAGCCCTCAAAAGGAGGGCAATCTAATGTTTCCAACCAGGACAGAAAAAGAAATAAACCAAAAGAAAAAAAGAAGTTTAGAGGAAAGAGAGGAAGGGGAATGCTCAAACGAAGCAAAAAGGTTGAGATAACCAAAGGTCAGCAGGGAATCTTTAATTTAAGCAGTATCCCCCTTAAAACAGATGAAGAGAAAGTTCTAGGTCTATCTTATGCTCCCACAACTAGACTCAATAAATTTAACACCTACATTAATGTAAAGAAATTTGTAAGGAACTTAACCCTTAAAAGATTTTACTTGAAAAGTCCCGCTGAAAAAGAGCTCAATGCCCAACCCTCAAATACAGAAAAATGTATACACTCTAATTTAAAACCGAAATCACATTTCAATCCTATACATTCCAAAGGTAATTATCTGGATACATTTGAAAAACTGGTTCTCAGTGATATAAAAAAGTGTAATCCACCTAAACTAAGAAAGTACAACATGACCAAAAAAGAAAGATCTATACTTGATAATTTGAAAAACAATACTGAACTTACCATTAAATCAGCTGACAAGGGCGGAGGTATTGTCCTTATGGACACACAAAACTATTTAAAAGAAGCACATAGACTACTTAATGATAATAAGACCTATAAAAAACTAGACTCTGATCCAACTACAAAGTTCACACAGACATTGAATAAAATTTTACAAGAGGGCAAGAAGTTGGAGATACTTAAAGAAAATGAATTTCAGTTTTTAACTCCAAAACATCCAAGAATCCCAATTTTTTATTTCCTCCCAAAAATCCACAAATGTTTAATTAATCCACCAGGGAGGCCCATCATCTCAGGGATTGACTCTCTATCAGCTAATTTGTCAAAGTATGTAGATGGCTACCTCCAGAAATATGTCCAAAAATTGGATTCATACCTTAGAGATTCTACACAAGTTTTAAATATACTAAACTCTCTGAAATGGGAGGATGACATGTTTCTAGTGACTTGTGACGTCACGTCACTATATACTGTAATTAATCACACTAAAGGTATTAAAGCAATAGACTCTTTTTTAACAGCAGATAGAGACATGACGGTACTACTTCTTTTAGACTAAAAATGATATATATATTTTCAGCAAAAGATAAAATAAGGTGTAAATGATATAGATTTAACCCCTATGTCGCTATTTCATAAAACATTTTTACCCCAAAAACTATTTTACTCCAAAAAAACCTAAGTCTTTGAATACACGGAATTATGTTAGAGTAGGTTTGTTTGATGTATTTAGGATTATTATATTATGAATCTTCATGAAATATATTACCAGAGATCAATTGATAGAGTGGATAATAGATACTGCAAAATTTATGTTGTCATTACCAATAAAGGAATATAAACCATAAGGGAAAATACATTTTCCTACTAAAACAATGGGTATTATAAATCTCCCACCTTAAAAAAGAAAAATACCACCTTTAATACCAATAAAGGATTGGCCAATGAAAACAAAGGTATCTCTTTAAAAGAAGGAGGAGAACGTTGGCTGGTTATTCTTGATAAAGCTCTGAAAGGAGTGAAATGCGTAGAAATACTAGTACCACATACAATACTCTAAGAATCAACCATCAGTATACAGAAGAAGAATTATCAACCCGGGTTGTAATTTGACTTTTTTATCCCCTGGCGGATAGCAAGAAAGAGGTTGCGTGCACAGCACTAAGAGCAATCTCCAACTATCACTGTGATCACTGAGAGTTGGATCGGACAGCAGCGGAGTAACTGACAGGAATCCACCGAGGTTCTGGTTGGTTGGATAGAGACGAGCCCCCGAGCCGGAAGTAGTGACGTCAGACGCCGAAGTCTCGAGGAACACACACGAAGGCTACCTGACACAGACCGGCTACCGGTAAAGTTGTTACCCAAAATCTGAAGATAAGGTACAGACATTTATCTTGTAAGAGGTATCTTAAGCATTTTTAGCGCCCTTACTTCCTCATTCTTATCAAAACGTTTCATTTAACAGAACGAAGGATCTGTTATTTAGTTAAGGTGTTTGATACCCTATATCTAGCGCACTACAACCTCACACTGCCTTGCACGTAGGTCAGACAATCATACGCTCTCCAGAGTAAGGTGCCACCCACAAGTGGAGACACCCCCCTGGCAATGAATGAGGCTGGCCCAAGCAAAAAATATATTAAAATAAAATAAACAGCAGGACCTAATCAAACATACATATAGGAATGAAGGTAAATTACACTAAATCAGGAAAATGTAGGCATCAGTACAGTAAATCTAAGCACATATCTGAAAAACAGAAGTCCATTCAAAAAATGTAAAATTAGGCACATAATAAACACATAGGTAAAGCATGTCCCAGTAAGAGAAACATCAAAGATCTACAAATCAGCCAACCAGCTCAAAAGATGAGATGGTAAATGTATAATGCCCAAATGTGTATATGTGTGAAACACTGCATCTTCAGATTTGTATGCATATACTATTAGATACATGTGGAAACTATGTGTCAGAAAGAACCGAGTGTGTACATAGCCCTGAGTAGAAATAGACCTAGCATTGTGCAGAACCGGGGGATAAGGCAGTTACAGAAAAGAACGGGAACCCTGTATTATTCAAAAGGAGGGCAACCAGTAAACAAATACCTATGTCAGTATAGCAGAGGAGATACACATCGGAACCAATGTAGCGCATAGTTACAAATATCACATATGGCACATCATTATGAAAAATAAAGGGCAATTTAGAGACATACTCGTGTAGACACGAGAGGGGGAATATGATTGCGTCTGTCGGCTAAAGAGATCAGGGGTGCGTGTCAGAAGTCACTATACACCTAGGAAACAAAGGATTACGTGGGGGCCAAGTATAATACCAAATATATATAACTCAAGGCCAATAAGCAAGCAGATTCATAATAGGGCAAAAAAAGCCTATGAACATAAATAGAAGATTGAGGGATAAATCCTATTAATGGAGCCCTATTAGTATTAGCATTCACGTATCCAAAGGTCACAAATATTCTAGAGACACAAGTATCATATGCAAATATGTGTGTAATAAACATGTTCATATAGAGATATAATAAAACATGCAGTAAGAGATCAAATGCAATCAGAAAAAAATAAGAAAAAGGTTCAGAAAAAAAGTTAAGAAAAAATTAATTAAGAAAAAATTAGTTAAGAAAAAATTAGAAAAAATAAGAAAAATATAAAAATATATATAAAAAATCAACAGATGCAATCAGAGAACAAAAAGAGAACAAAAAGAGGCAATCAGAGATCAAAGAAAGAGTCACTGGGCAACTTTCATAGACACACCTGCCAATCTAGTTGTGTTTTTAGCCCTTTTGGTATGAGGGACTCCAAAACATAAGTCCACCGGGCTTCCTTCCTCAACAGGAGGGTATTGCGGTCCCCTCCCCTACTTAGAGGAGGAACATGGTCAATAATAGTGTACCTTAGGTCTTTGACCGTATGGTTGCAGTTAGCAAAATGGCATGCCACCGGTTGTTCAGAGGTCCCATTTTTAATCCCAATTCTTATGGCAGACCGGTGGTTAGCCATTCTTGTGCGCAAATCATCAGTCGTTTTACCCACATAAAAGACCACAAATGCAGTGTAGCAGATAGATTATGTGGGTGGTGGTACAAGTCAGTCTGTATTTGTGGTAGTACTTTTTCCTTTTATGTGGATGCGTAAAATAGTTGCCGGTAGTCAGGGCGCTGCACGTAGTGCAACCAATGCACCTAAATACACCTTTTTTCTCTAAAGTTAACCAGGTACCTTTGCTGTAGCTTTTAACAGGGTCAGTTTTGACCAATATGTCCCTTAGGGATCTGGATCTCCTGAAGCCAATACGGGGTGGAGGCATTTGTTGGAACGGTAAAGAAGAATCTGTGTTAAGGATATGCCAGTTATCCTGCAAGTGTTTGTTAATTCTTTGCTTGTCCCCAGTGTAAGTTGTCACGAAGGTCATCCTAGGGGTATTTTTGTCATCCCTATTGGTATCCTGTTTAGTCAGTAGTTGTACTTTTTGTTGTGCCAGTAGTTTTGGAGGATAACCCCGTTGTGTAAATCTGTTGGTCATTTCAACCAACTGTAGGTCTTTATGCGAGTCCATAGTGTTATTCCTAATGACTCGTTGTAATTGCAATTTGGGCAAAGCGCTTTTAAGTGCTGGGAGATGGCAGGATGTATAGGATAAAAGGGAATTCCTATCAGTTTCCTTCCTGAAAAGAGTGGACTGTAGTCTTTCACCGTCTTTAAATAAGCGTACATCCAAGAAGTCTATTGAAGCAAGTGAGTAGTTCATTTTGAATTTTAAGGCCATAGATGCACTGTTGAGCTGTTGGAACCAAATTAGTAGTTCCTGTTCAGAGCCACTCCACACCAACAGCAGGTCATCAATGTAACGTTGGTAAAATTTAATCCGCTGGTCCCTGAATAGGTCAGTATCAGTTGTTTCGAAATGTGCCATGTAAAGGTTGGCGTAAGAGGGTGCCACATTTGACCCCATGGCCGTCCCCTGTTTTTGTAGGTAAAAATGCTTTTCAAACTTGAAATAGTTTGTTTTTAGGCAGAATTCCAGCAGATGGATTAGTACCTCCACAGGAGGCCCCACATAGGGGTAATGGAGGAGATGCTGTCTTGTAGCTTCCATGCCGTCATGGTGAGGTATTACAGTATAAAGGCTGGTGACATCCAAGAAATGGTGGATAAGCAAACCAACAGCATTGTTGAATCCCGTAGGAAACTCTCCATGTCCCTGACCATAGGCTGCAAGTAGTAATCCACGAAGCGTGCAATGGGTTGAAGAATAGAGCCCATAGCGGAGACAATGGGTCTGCCAGGGGGGGACACCATGCTTTTATGGATCTTGGGTAGGGTATAGAGAATCGGAATAATGGGGTGGTTCACTAGTAAAAACTCTAAAGTATTCTGGGAGATGATATTGCGCCCTGAAAGTTCGAAAAGGTAGGAATCAATCTCTGCCTTATAGGTGTCAGTGGGGTCCCCCTTTAGTCTGGGGTATGTAGAAGTGTCACTTAGTTGGCCGAGGATTTCGGTCCTGTAGTCGCTGTAGTTCAAAAGTACCAGAGCACCACCCTTGTCCGCCTCTCTAATGATGAT
Organism: Bombina bombina; assembly: GCF_027579735.1. Taxonomy (NCBI): domain Eukaryota; kingdom Metazoa; phylum Chordata; class Amphibia; order Anura; family Bombinatoridae; genus Bombina; species Bombina bombina. The sequence goes on along the minus strand of NC_069502.1, from coordinate 760,010,558 downwards.
AGAATCGTCCTCAGTGAGGAGTTTAAGGGCCAGTCTTTCTTCCTTGTTAAGGTTGTTAAAGGTGCTGTATTTGTGTTCTGCTATGGATTTTTCCATACCGGAGTATGCCAGGAGTGCATAAGTCTGTATACTTGCATTTTGTGAGCCGGGATCAAAGGTTGATTTTGTTTCGAAAGGGTTCTATTTCAGATTCTTGTCCCTGGAATCTTTCTTTTTTCCCTATTATGAATCTGCTTGCTTATTGGCCTTGAGTTATATATATTTGGTATTATACTTGGCCCCCACGTAATCCTTTGTTTCCTAGGTGTATAGTGACTTCTGACACGCACCCCCGATCTCTTTAGCTGACAGACGCAATCATATTCCCCCTCTCCTGTCCACACAAGTATGTCTCTAAATTGCCCTTTATTTTTCATAATGATGTGCCATATGGGATATTTGTAACTATGCGCTACATTGGTTCCGATGTGTATCTCCTCTGCTATACTGACATGGGTATTTGTTTACTGGTTGCCATGTATGAATAATACAGGTTTCCCGGTCTTTTCTGTAACTGCCTTATCCCCCGGTTCTGCACAATGCTAGGTCTTGTTTGAAATACCGGTAAGCTGATTTGTTTATTCTGCCTCTGATGCTTGGCCCACTTACTGTTAACCACTATTTCTACTCAGGGCTATGTACACACTCGGTTCTTTCTGACACATAGTTTCCACATGTATCTAATAGTATATGCATACAAATCTGAAGACGCAGTGTTTCACACATATACACATCTGGGCATTATACATTTACCATCTCATCTTTTGAGCTGGTTGGCTGATTTGTAGATCTTTGATGTTTCTCTTACTGGGACATGCTTTACCTATGTGTTTATTATGTGCCTAATTATACATTTTTTTGAATTGACTTGTGTTTTTCAGATATGTGCTTAGATTTACTGTACTGATGCCTACATTTTCCTGATTTAGTGTAATTTACCTTCATTCCTATATGTATGTTTGATTAGGTCCTGCTGTTTATTTTATTTTAATATATTTTTTGCTTGGGCCAGCCTCATTCGTTGCCAGGGGGGTGTCTCCACTTGTGGGTGGCACCTTACTCTGGAGAGCGTATAATTGTCTGACCTACCTATGTAAGGGTGTCTGGTGTGGGTTTGCTCATATTGTAATTTTGTATGTCTGAGGAAGGGGCTAATCCCCCCGAAAACGTTCACATATTTGGAATAAAAACTTTGAAAAGTCCTGGTGAGTGCACTCTTCCTTATACACTATATATATATATATATATATATATATATATATATATATATATATATATATATATATATATATATATATATATATACTGTACCTATATATAATCATGCATGTATATAGGTATAGCTATATGTTTTACCAACATACCATCAGATAAATTTAAAAATATTTATTTATGAATATATAGAATGTATTCTATGTGAAATTTTCCTGTCGGGTTAGCGCACATGAGAATATGCCATTGGGGTTGCAAGATTTTTTTCCACTTTTTTTTCCTCCATTGACTTTGAGCGAAAGCGTTAATTAGCATCATACTTGTAATCTGGTACTTTGTATAGTCATACCTTTCTACTTCTCCTTTCTTGTCTATATGTCAAACTGGAATACCAGAGAGGTGAGAGGGATTAAATGTTTAAGAGCTTTTGGAATATTTGCCTTCTTCTGGTGGCAAGAAGTTGAATCCTAGGCGTAATCCTAGGAGTAATGGCATGTGGCTCCCACGTCCATGAAATAAATTAATTTAAAAACTAAGCATACATTTTGATTTTTTAAAAGTGAGAAAATGCATTCAACATTTCTTGGTTTGCAGAGGTAGAACTCACATATCCAGGTGATGCAGACCTTAGTGATAGTAACACACAAAGTGGCTGTAATGTCACCCTGGCTTGCCCAATCCTATTGGAAAGAATGGAAGTGAGATTAGAGGCTTCCCTACCCTACAACACAACAATACTACTGGGTGGTGCGCTCATGCTTTGTATCCTTTATTTGTTGTCTCATTGTCAATCACCTATTAGGGACCCCCTTAAGCAAAACTAGAAGACAGAGGCACTCAATAGGTGGCTATTTACACACTCTCTGGGGTTTGATGCATGCTTATAAATTACAAACATGAGACGGAACAGGGCAACAGACCAATATGATGCCCGAGATCCTCAGTCTGATCAATGGTGTTATGCCCCTCCTTTAGGAACACTGTTCCATGCTGGTTTATATGGAATTCTCTGGTTCTAATTTAATATTTGTTGTGTTTTTATCTACATGGTATAATTGCTTTTTAATTTTTAGATACTAATTGTTATACCTGCTATTTGTTCTATTTTGTTATTTTATCCTGTTTACATTAGGAGGCGCCCCCTAAGGATGTGGTGTTTTTGTTATACACCACCCCCTATAGGTGTTATGTTTTGTCTGGGCTGGGGAAATTATTTGTATTTATAAACTGTAAAAAAAAATCAGGTGCAGTTGGTTATTTGGATTGGGTCAGCAAATCAGAATGTAGTCATATGACACAGACACACACATGACCCAGTAGCTAAGTCCCTATTGAATATTAGTTAATTTCAGTCTGTTTTAACATAGGCCCCCCTTTGAGAAGCTCAAATTAGCATTAACAGAGCTCTGGGATGGTGCTATCGAGCCATTTCTATAATCAATGCTTGCACAAAAGATTTATCTTGATCCATATGATTTTAATATTTCAATTAAAAATTCTAAATTTGTATAAATCTTGGGCAACATATCAGCCAATAAAAACAATTTGTAACAAACACACTGATCTCTTGCACTGTTTATTACACTAATGGTCACTGAATGTATGTATTAAAATTTACAAGTTAAATATATATCACATTGTTAGTGCTTCAAAAGGATGATCTGTGTAGGTTTGGTTCAAGTCATTGAACCAATAAAACTAATTTACAAAACTTATGTCATTTGAAGAAAGAAAGAAAAAAAACTTGCCACAGCACCACTTCTGGAATAGTCGGATTCAAAGCTATTTGTACCCACCCCTTGTCAGCAGTTGTGAGAGAGGAGCAGCTCCATTGATTTCAATAGAGCTAATCTTGCCACTCATTGCTCTAACTTCTAGCCACATAAAACCACTTCTATTGTCAAGGATACTGGCATCGCAATAATGTACTTTACTGCAAAGAAAATAGAAATAAACCATTGACCCAATATTTCTAAATAGTGAATTCTTGGGCACCACGATGACCAAATTGGGCTCATACCTTTCCTATGGAGAATCTGTACCTATATGGAAACTGATTTAGAATGGAAAGCTTAAACCCCAACAGACACCAACACAACCACCGGGATCATTGTTGAAATATGCACAGGTACATCACCTATTACAGACTTCACCATATTGTTAAGGGGTAAGGAGCTAGGAAAGGGAGCTATAGGGTGTAACCATTTCTAAAACTTTTAACTTTTATTAGCAACATATTAAAATCTATTTAAATTAAAGCAAGTGAGGAAAAAATACAATTATCAAAATGTAGTATAAACTATAGGATATAGTATATAATCATACATACAAAATACTTCCACACAGGTGTTTTTTCTTCTATAATCATACATACTCAGTCCAAAGAGAGCTGTGACTTCTCTCCCCCAGATGGTAAAAAAGGCCTTGTTTAGGAGGATTCCCTCTCAGGATACGAAGAAGAAACAGCAGGGCTGCGGATGAAAAAACCTGCAGGCAGATGCCAGAGGAAAATTTCCCCAATAAGGTCCCGGCCGATGGCTGTATACCTCCGCATTGTGTGTGGACACCCCTCACACACTTCCAACAGTCGAAAAATAAGTTAGACAGGACTTTTGAGTCAAGGTGATGCGTTTCGGACCATATACGTGCCTCTATCAAACCAAAAAAAGACTCAATTAACTAAAAAATATTTTCAAAAATGTAAAAGAAGTGGCGACGAATCAGAAAACAACATAATTTATGTAAGAACTTACCTGATAAATTCATTTCTTTCATATTAGCAAGAGTCCATGAGCTAGTGACGTATGGGATATACATTCCTACCAGGAGGGGCAAAGTTTCCCAAACCTTAAAATGCCTATAAATACACCCCTCACCACACCCACAATTCAGTTTAACGAATAGCCAAGAAGTGGGGTGATAAGAAAAAAGTGCGAAAGCATATAAAATAAGGAATTGGAATAATTGTGCTTTATACAAAAAAATCAAAACCACCACAAAAAAGGGCGGGCCTCATGGACTCTTGCTAATATGAAAGAAATGAATTTATCAGGTAAGTTCTTACATAAATTATGTTTTCTTTCATGTAATTAGCAAGAGTCCATGAGCTAGTGACGTATGGGATAATGATTACCCAAGATGTGGATCTTTCCACGCAAGAGTCACTAGAGAGGGAGGGATAAAATAAAGACAGCCAATTCCTGCTGAAAATAATCCACACCCAGAATAAAATTTTAATGAAAAAACATAAGCAGAAGATTCAAACTGAAACCACTGCCTGAAGTACGTTTCTACCAAAAACTGCTTCAGAAGAAGAAAACACATCAAAATGGTAGAATTTAGTAAAAGTATGCAAAGAGGACCAAGTTGCTGCTTTGCAAATCTGATCAACCGAAGCTTCATTCCTAAACGCTCAGGAAGTAGAAACTGACCTAGTAGAATGAGCTGTAATCCTTTGAGGCGGAGTGTTACCCGACTCAACATAGGCATGATGAAATAAAGATTTCAACCAAGATGCCAAAGAAATGGCAGAAGCTTTCTGGCCTTTTCTAGAACCGGAAAAGATGACAAATAGACTAGAAATCTTTCGGAAAGACTTAGTAGCTTCAACATAATATTACAAAGCTCTAACAGCATCCAAAGAATGCAATGATTTCTCCTTAGAATTCATAGGATTAGGACATAATGAAGGAACCACAATTTCTCTACTAATGTTAGAATTCACAACCTTAGGTAAAAAAGTCAAAAGAAGTTCGCAGCACTGCCTTATCCTGATGCAAAATCAGAAAAGGAGACTCACAAAAAAGAGCAGATAATTCAGAGACTCTTCTGGCAGAAGAGATGGCCAAAAGAAACAAAACTTTCCAAGAAAGTAATTTAATGTCCAATGAATGCATGGGTTCAAAAGGAGGAGCTTGAAGAGCCCCCAGAACCAAATTCAAACTCCAAGGAGGAGAAATTGACTTAATGACAGGTTTTATACGAACCAAAGGTTGTACAAAACAATGAATATCAGGAAGATTAGCAATCCTTCTGTGAAAAAGAACAGAAAGAGCAGAGATTTGTCTTTCAAGGAACTTGCGGACAAACCTTTATCTAAACCATCCTGAAGAAACTGTAAAATTCTCGGTATTCAAAAAGAATGCCAGGAAAAAAGATGAGAAAGACACTAAGAAATATAAGTCTTCCAGACTCTATAATATATCTCTCTAGATACAGATTTACGAGCCTGTCACATAGTATCAAACACAGAGTCAGAGAAACCTCTTTGACCAAGAATCAAGCGTTCAAACTCCATACCTTAAAATTAAGGTTTTGAGATCCTGATGGAAAAAAGAACCTTGAGACAGAAAGACTGGTCTTAACGGAAGAGTCCACAGCTGGCAAGAGGCCATCCGGACAAGATCCGCATACCAAAACCTGTGAGGCCATGCTGGAGCTACCAGCAGGACAAACGAGCATTCCTTTAGAATATTGGAGAATACCCTTGGAAGAAGAACTAGAGGCGGAAAGATATAGGCAGGATGACACTTGTATGGAAGAGATAATGCATCCACTGCCTCCGCCCGAGGATCCCGGGATCCGGACAGATACCAGGGAAGTTTCTTGTTTAGATGAGAAGCCATCAGATCTATTTCTGGGAGTACCCACATTTGAACAATCTGAGGAAATACCTCTGGGTGAAGAGACCATTCGCCCAGGTGCAACGTTTGGCGACTGAGATAATCCGCTTTCCAATTGTCCATACCTGGGATATGAACCGCAGAGATTAGACAGGAGCTGGATTCCGCCCAAACCAAAATTGATTGATGTATGCCACAGTTGTGACATTGTCTATCTGAAAACAAATGAACAACTCTCTCTTCAGAAGAGGCCAAGACTGAAGAGCTCTGAAAATTTCACGGAGTTCCAAAATATTGATCGGAAATCTCACCTCCTGAGATTCCCAAACCCCTTGTGCCGTCAGATACCCCCACACAGCTCCCCAACCTGTAAGACTTGCATCTGTTGAGATTATAGTCCAGGTCGGAAGAACAAAGAAGCCCCCTGAACTAAACGATGGTGACCTGTCCACCATGTCAGAGAGTGTCATATAATCGGTTTAAAGATATTAATTGAGATATCTTTGAGTAATCCCTGCACCATTGGTTCAGCATACAGAGCTGAAGAGGTCGCATGTGAAAACGAGCAAAGGAGATCGCATCTGATGCGGCAGTCCTAAGACATAAAATTTCCATGCATAAGGCTACCAAAGGGAATGATTGTGACTGAAGGTTTTGACAAGCTGATCAATGTTAAACTTCTCTTGTCTGACAAGGACAGAGTCATAGACACTGAATCTATCTAGAAACCTAAAAAGGTTACCCTTGTCTGAGGAATCAATGAACTGATTGGTAAATTGATCCTCCAACCATGAACTTGAAGAAACAACACAAGTCGATTCGTATGAGATTCTTCGAAAATGAGAAGACTGAGCAAGTACCAAGATATCGTCCAAATAAGGAAATACCAAAACCCTGTTCTCTGATTACAGAAAGAAGGGCACCGAGAACCTTTGAAAAAAATTCTTGGAACTGAGGCTAGGCCAAACGGTAGAGCCACAAAACTGGTAATGCTTGTCTAAAAAGAGAATCTCAGACACTAAAAGTGATCTGGATGAATCGGAATATGCAGATACGCATCCTGTAAATCTATTGTAGACATATAATGCCCTTGCTAAACAAAAGGCAGGATAATCCTACAGTTACCATCTTGAATGTTGGTATCCTTACATAACGATTCAATATTGACAGATCCGGAACTGGTCTGAAGGAATTGACCTTCTTTGGTACAATGAAGAGATAAAATAAAACCCCAGCCCCTGTTCCAGAACTGGAACTGGCATAATTACTCCAGCCAACTCTAGATCTGAAACACATTTCAGAAATGCTGAGCCTTTGCTGTGTTAACTGGGACACGGGAAAGAAAAAAATCTCTTAGCAGGAGGCCTTAACTTGAAGCCAATTCTGTACCTTTCTGAAACAATGTTCTGAAACCAGAGATTGAGAACGGAATTGATCCAAATTTCTTTGAAGAAAACGTAATCTGCCCCATACCAGCTGAGCTGGAATAAGGGCCGCACCTTCATGGGTACTTAGGAGCTGGCTATAGGTTTCTATAAGGCTTGGATATATTCCAAACTGGAAATAGTTTCCAAACTGATACCGCTCCTGAGGATGAAGGATCAGGCTTTTGTTCCTTGTTGTGAGGAAAGGAACGAAAAAGATTAGTAGACCTAAATTTACCTTAGATTTTTTATCCTTTGGTATAAAAGTTCCCTTCCTTCCAGAAACAGTTGAGATAATAATTTATTACCCTGGGAAGAAAGGGAAAGCAAAGTTGACTTAGAAGACATATCAGCATTCCAAGTTTAATCCATAAAGCTTTTCTAGCTAAAATAGCTAGAGACATATACCTGACATCAACTCTAATGATATCAAAAGATGGTATCACCAATAAAATTATTAGCATGTTATAGAATAATAATAATGCTATAAAATTATGATCTGTTACTTGTTGCGCTAAAGCTTCTAACCAAAAAGTTGAAGCTGCAGCAACATCCGCTAAAAATATAGCAGGTCTAAGAAGATTACCTGAACATAAGTAAGCTTTTCTTAGAAAGGATTCAATTTTCTTATCTAAAAGGATCCTTAAATGAAGTACTATCTGCCGTAGGAATAGTAGTACATTTAGCAGGAGTAGAGACAGCCCCATAACCTTAGGGATTTTGTCCCAAAAAACTCTAATCTGTCAGATGGCACAGGATATAATTGCTTAAACGTTTAGAAGGAGTAAAAGAATTACCCAAATTATTCCATTCCCTGAAAATTACTTCAGAAATTGCATCAGGGAGATTAAACACTTCTGGAATAACTACAGGAGATTTAAAAACCTTATTTAAACGTTTAGATTTAGTATCAAGAGGACCAGAATCCTCTATTTCTAATGCAATTAATACTTCTTTAAATAAAGAACGAATAAATTCCATCTTGAACAAATACAAAGATTTATCAGCATCAACCTCTGAGACAGAAACTTCTGAACCAGAAGAACCATTTATCAGTATCAGAATGGTGATGTTCATTTAAAAATTCATCTGAAAAAAGAGAAGTTTTAAAAGACTTTTATGTAAACTAGAAGGAGAGATAACAGACATAGCCTTCTTAATGGATTTAAAAAATAAAATCTCTTAAGTTATCAGGAACACTCTGAAAATTAGATGTTGACGGAACAGCAACAGGTAATGTAACAGTACTAAAGGAAATTTTATCTGCATTAATAAGTTTGTCATGACATGCAATACAAACAACAGCTGGAGAAACAGATACCAAAAGTTTATAGCAGATACACTTAGCTTGGTAGCTCCAGCACCGGGCAGTGATTTTCCTGAAGTATCTTCTGACTCAGTTGCAACGTGGAACATCTTGCAATATGTAATAGAAAAAACAACATATAAAGCAAAATTGATCAAATTCCTTAAATGACAGTTTCAGGAATGGGAAAAAAATGCCAGTGAACAAGCTTCTAGCAACCAGAAGCAATAAATAATGAGACTTAAATAATGTGGAGAAAAAAGCGACGCCCATATTTTTTGGCGCCTAAATACTTTTGGCGCAAAAAATGACGCCACATCCGGAACGCCGACATTTTTGGCGCAAAAGAACGTCAAAAAAATGACGCAACTTCCGGCGACACGTATGACGCCGGAAACAGAAAAGATTTTTTGCGCCAAAAAAGTCAGCGCCAAGAATGACGCAATAAAGCCCCCGCGAGCCTAACAGCCCACAGGGAAAAAGTCAAATTTTTTAAGGTAAGAAAAAATGATTGATTCAAATGCATTATCCCAAATATGAAACTGACTGTCTGAAAAAAAGGAATGTTGAACATCCTGAGTCAAGGCAAATAAATGTTTGAATACATATATTTAGAACTTTATAAAAAAGTGCCCAACCATAGCTTTAGAGTGTCACAGAAAATAAGACTTACTTACCCCAGGACACTCATCTACATGTTTGTAGAAAGCCAAACCAGTACTGAAACGAAAATCAGCAGAGGTAATGGTATATATATAAGAGTATATCGTCAATCTGAAAAGGGAGGTAAGAGATGAATCTCCACGACCGATAACAGAGAACCTATGAAATAGACCCCGTAGAAGGAGATCATTGCATTCAAATAGGCAATACTCTCCGCACATCCCTCTGACATTCACTGCACGCTGAGAGGAAAACCGGGCCCCAACTTGCTGCGGAGCGCATATCAACGTAGAATCTAGCACAAACTTACTTCACCACCTCCATAGGAGGCAAAGTTTGTAAAACTGAATTATGGGTGTGGTGAGGGGTGTATTTATAGGCATTTTAAGGTTTGGGAAACTTTGCCCCTCCTGGTAGGAATATATATCCCATACGTCACTAGCTCATGGACTCTTGCTAATTACATGAAAGAAATCTGGTCATTCCTGATTGGTCGCCACTTTTGAAATACCTGCGTTCCAAGTTCTCGGCGGCAGTTCTCTATCAGGTATGACTAGACGTAAATCATGGCGACCAATCAGATCGGTGCCTACCATTTCCATTCATACTGTGAAAAATCGGGTTTTGTCAGTTCCCATTCAGGTCTGTGTGGTTTTAATGTTGCCGACCAATCAGGTTAGCGCCTACCACCTCCATTGAAATGAATGGGAAAAAAATAATTTAAAAAACCCAATAGATTTTATAAGTTTTGAACAACTAGTGCCAACTTTTTAAATTCTCACTATAAGAAAGAAAAAAAAACTGGAGAATTCCACTTAGGAATAGATTCCAACCACTAGAATAGAAAGGATATACACCAAGGGACCCATTTTTTAGGAGAAAGCCCAAGGGCAGAAATGTCAAGAGGGAATATTGTAGAAAGAGTACAACTAGCCCACCTGATGAATCAAAGAAAAAGAGTGTTAGAGGAAAGAGAGGAGGAAGGGGCAGAAACAATAAAGAAACCAAGAGACAGACGAGAGATATATTCAACATCAGTAAAATCAATCTGAATGAGGAAGAAAAAGGGGTTTTAGGACTTGGATTATCCTTTGCACCCACTTCTAAACTAAACAAGTTTGAAACACATATTAATGTATCACAATTTATTAGGAAACTTACACTAAAGAGATATTTTATCAAACACCTATACATATAGTACAGAGGATCCTAAATATGTACACACAGATCTGAAACCCAAGTCTAAATTCTACCCCACCCAAGAGAAAGGGAAAAATGTGGAATTATTTGAAAAACTGGTACTTAGAGATATAGAAAAATGTGAGACTAACAAAAGACTGCCCTTTAACTTGAAAAAATCTGAAATTGATGCCTTAAAAAAGTTAAGAGAACAAAGACATCATAATTAAGCCAGCTGATAAAGGAGGCATAGTAATAATAATGGATAGGGACTACTACTTACTAGAAGCAGACAGACTCCTAAAAGATAACACTACTTATAAAGAACTAAAAAGGGACCCCACTAGAACCGATCACATACTACTGAAATTACATCTAGAGGCAGCTAAAAATAATAATCCTGAGCACAAAAGAGTATAACTTTCTTAATCCAGAATACCCCAGAACTCCAATTTTTTATTTCTTACCAAAGATACACAAGAACCTAGAGAATCCACCTGGCCACCCAATAATTTCAGGGATTAACTCACTTACTGCCAACCTGTCCCAGTATATTGATAGATACCTCCAGAAGTACGTTAAACAACTGCCATCATACCTTAAAGTGCTACAACTATTGGAGAATTTAAAAATTGAAGGTGATGTTATTCTAGCCACTTGTGACGTAACATCATTATACACAAACATTGCACATGATTTGGCTATAAAGGCTGTCTCAAATTTTTTAAAAAAAAGATGAGACTATAACTAAAGAACAAAGATAATTTCTACTAGAAAGTATCAGATTCATTCTTGATAATAATACATTTTCCTTTAACCAAAAAATGTATGTACAAATTAAAGGTACCGCTATGGGCACCAGATTTGCACCAAGCTATGCCAACCTTTTTATAGGAGATTGGGAGTCCGAATTTTTGGGCACCAATAGCTTGGTGCAATATCTAGTGACCTATAAGCGGTATATTGATGATATCTTAATCATCAGGAAAGGGAATGAAGAAACACTTATAGAATTCTTTATGTCCATGAATACGAATAACAGAGGCTTACAATTTACTCACGAAATAAATAGAAGCAGAATCTCTTTCTTAGATCTAGACATTGAGACAACCTCTGACAAATTCAGCACAAAACTTTTTTTAAGAAAGTAGATTCAAATAATTTTGTACATACGGAAAGCTGTCACCTTCCTAGGTGGAAAGAGAACATCCCTAAAGCATAATTCCTTAGGATAAGAAAAAACTGCACCAATATAGTAGATTACGAAGAGCAATCAAGTATTTTAATTAAGAAATTTGGAGATAAAGGTTATGATGAGAAACTTATTAAAGATAATTTTACTAGAACTAAAGAAGTAGATAGGAAAAGTTTGCTCCAATATAAAGATAAAAAAAGAGATCCCGCACTTAAAGATATACAAGATATATCAGTACCATTCATTACAAACTACAATGGAGAGTATAAGACAATGAACGTATTTTCAAAAAACACTGGCATATTATCAGAGAGGACCCCATTATTGGAGATAAAATCTCTATCAACCCCAAGTTTACCTATAGGAAATCAAAAAACCTAAAAAACATGCTAGCACCAAGTGAACTTAGAGCTAGCTCACAGTCAAAGCAATGTGACCTTCTGGGAAACATAGTTAACTGTTTTTTCCCCTGCCACTGCTGTAGATCGTGCAATTATAGCAATAAAACGAAAGAATATATATCCACTCAAACAGGGAAAATTTATCACATTAATGACACTATTAGATGCACAGATATAGGCATCATTTACCTAATTCAATGTAGCTGTAAAAAGCAGTACCTGGGAGAGACCTCCAGGACGCTGCAAGAGAGAATAAGAGAGCACTTATGCATAATTGAAAAAGGGAATAAAGACACACACCTTTATAGACATTTTAGAGAGGTCCATAAGAATAGACTAAAAGATTTTAGTTTTTGGGGTATAATTAAAGTAAGACCAGAATGGAGAGGAGGCAACTTTGAAACTAAGTTGCTTAGAAAAGAAGCAGAACTTATATATAGTATGAGAACCCTACATCCCATGGGTCTAAACTCTGAACTTGACATAACGCCTTTTATGTATGAATAAGGAAGTTTTATCTATGTGCTTATTTATATATACTTCTAGTTCCCTTTAAATGTATTGGGGATTACAATTTGGGTTAACATTTGATATATATACAGGACTCTATATTTTATATATATATATATATATATATATATATATATATACAATATCTTCTGTTTACTATTAATGTGATTATGTAACAAACTTTTATTAATAGAATAAAGTATAGCTCACTATACTTCAGCCTGGAAGAAATGTGGATATTATCACCATCATAAATAAGAGATAAGGAATACTAAGTGTTTGATAACTATGTTAAACCACCTTATCTAAATAGACTGCAAATGTGGATATTATTACCCTCACAAATGAGAGATAAGGAATACAAAGAGATTGAGAACTATGCAATACCACCTTATTTGAACAAAATCCAAATCCACACACCCCTATCAATTAACCAATGAGCTCCAAAGGAAGTCCTATATAAGAAGCCTCAAGGAACAGAGAACACATCTTGAAAAAGCCCCAAGGAACAGAGAACACATCTTGAAAAAGCCGCAAGTGAGGGGAGAAACGCGTTGATCGTGTCTCAAGTGATTTTCAGATATCTGCCTATAGATATCTTTTGCAAACAACCTTATTTCAGTTATTTCAGCTACTTGGACTGTTGCCGCTAAGTAGAAAAATAAATTATATGCACTAAAGGATGATACCCAGCTTAACTAATGAATTCCCCTCCAAGAAAACAAAAATAGTGACAACAATATATTAAAGAGAGTTAAGTGCTAAAGCAAGGGTATATGAGTGGACTGTATTATCAGTACGATTCAATCCTATACTAAAATATAATCAGATGTGTAATTATATCCAACACTAGAAAAAATATATATGGAAAGGTAAATAATATGAAACATCGGAAATAGATACCCAAAATATGTGTCTAAAATGAAGGTATGTACTCAAAACATGAATAAAGTAATGGTATAATTTATAAGAAGTAATTTATTAAAACAATGTATCTAAAAAACAATGTATCAAGGAGTGTACAATATCTAAAATAAACTGTATCTAAAATGAGCTAAAATGCAGGGACGTCTCCCTTAGCCTATAATGGTTTTCAATAAACCTAGGAAAAAATGGTCAAAAAGTAGTCAGTACTTGCGTTTTAAATATAGTTGCAATTCTGGAGCAATGATATGGATCCTTGGTTTATCAATAACGTTGAGTGAGAGGCCGTGCTGTATACGGCTTGGCGTTACCGGATAGTACTGAGTGCGCCTTTTTGTGCGGCTCCTGCGCGACCGTTATGACGTCACGTGTGATGATGGCGTATGGAGTTCTCGTAGCAACCCCTATTCCTCAATGTAAAAGGAAGTCCTGGGGGATCTCCAAAGATTCTTTGCGGTCACGTAAAGTGACTGATGTTTTCTCTTTATATTTAATAATAAGCAATGAAAGTTATCAAGGCATATTAGTTGTGGCTTACAGGCTTTGTGGTCGCGATGTAGCGACATATCACTGAATGTAGTCAGTTTCTTTTGGTTGCTAGTAGAAACTAGAGGATCCTAAAATGTAAAACTTGGCGGTCATTTTTAACGACTAGAAAAGATGAACAGATCTTTGCGGTCGCTAATTGCGACTGGAGAATCTTTTGTTGGAAGACTTGGCGGTCGCTAGTGGCGACTTGGAGGTCCTTAGTGATAGTTCACTGTGCGGTCGCTAGTAGCGACTGGAAAGTTCTTATGTTGGTGTGACCAGGCACAGCAAATAAGAGTGAAGTCCTTCAAAGTACAATATTATTAAAAGTAACAGATGGCAATATACAAATAGCACAGTGTCAGGTCAACGCGTTTCGCCCTTGGGCTTTATCAAGACATGTTACTCTGTGCTACTACAAGAGTATTTAAATGCTTACACCTATTCCTATTGGCTGTTTATTAAATCAATTAAAGGTGGAATACATAGATATGGTGATTCATAATAAAGGTGGATTTTCCTTAATTATTAACACAGAGTTCTAGTAAAAGGAACATTAATTTCACATATACATATAGTAAAAGTAAGGCCATTTTCCTTGATCTTGAAATTGAAGTAATAGATGATCAAATTGTCACCTCTACACATTTTAAGAAGGTAGACGCTAATAATTTTGTACATTACAATAGCTGTCATTTAGAGAGGTGGAAGAACAACATCCCAAAAGGGCAATATTTAAGAATTTAAAGAAATTGCTCCAGACACACAGATTATGAGAAACAAATATCTATCCTAGAAAACAAATTCAGAGAAAGAGGATATGATGAAAGAATTATGAATTTAGCAAAGGAAGAGGTAGATAAAATAGATAGAACCTTTTGACATATAAGAATATTGATAAACGAGCCCTAAATTACGAAGAAAAAACAGATACAATCGATGTATTGTTCATTACAGATTACAATTGTAATAATAAATTAATTAAGAAAATCTTAACAAAATACTGGCACTTGGTACAAGCAGATCCAATAATAGGAGTGAAAGTACCCACACATCCTAGAATAATTTATAGAAGAGCAAAAAATCTGAAAAGCACATTGGCACAAAGTGAACTAAGACCTCTGATAAAAAAAAGTTATGAGACAAGTCTAGAAGGAAATAAAATATCCGGTTTCTTCCCATGCTTTGGGTGTCGTTCTTGTAAATATAGTTGCAAAATGAGGGAGATTAAGGTCAATAATTTAAAATTTAAAATTGAGGAAACTATAAGGTGCCAAGACAAAGGGGTAGTCTATATTATTGAGTGTTCTTGTAAGAAATATTACATTGGAGAAACTACCAGGACCCTCCGTGAGAGTATCAGGGAACACCTCTCATGTATAGATAGAGGGAACCTTGATACGCACCTATATTCTCATTTTAGAGATATTCACCAAAATAACCTTAAGCATTTTAGATTTTGGGGCCTAGCCAAAGTAAAACCAAATTGGAGAGGGGGTAATCTGGAAAAACGATTGCTAAAATTAGAAGCTAAACTGATATATAATATGGATACACTACATCCAATAGGGTTGAACTCCGAGTTAGACATCACCCCTTTTCTATAATCTAGATCCCTCATATATATATAAAGTCTAATATATCCCTCCCGCACTTAATCTGGTGCAATATACCCTGAAAAACATTTAATTATAGTCTTTTTATATACATTCTATGTCCATCCTCTAATAAATAATTAACCTATCTATTTTATTAGTTACAACACTAACTAATTTAAAATCACGATTTATAACTTTGTTATTAGGCCTTGGTATATGGTATTACTATTTACTATTTCCAACACTGAGAAAATGTTTCTTAATACAAAAAAACTTTTTCTGACACAATCTAACATACCAACGTTCCTTTTACTAGAACTCTGTGTTAATAATTAAGGAAAATCCACCTTTATTATGAATCACCATATCTATGTATTCCACCTTTAATTGATTTAATAAACAGCCAATAGGAATAGGTGTAAGCATTTAAATACCCTTGTAGTAGCACAGACTAACATGTCTTGATAAAGACACTGTGCTATTTGTATATTGTCATCTGTTACTTTTAATAATATTGTACTTTGAAGGACTTCACTCTTATTTGCTGTGCCTGGTCACACCAACATAAGAACTTTCCAGTCGCTACTAGCGACCGCACAGTGAACTATCACTAAGGACCTCCAAGTCGCCACTAGCAACCGCCAAGTCTTCCAACAAAAGATTCTCCAGTCGCAATTAGCGACCGCAAAGATCTGTTCATCTTTTCTAGTCGTTAAAAACGACCGCCAAGTTTTACATTTTAGGATCCTCTAGGGCTCTATTTATCATTCATTTTAGAATTACGACTTTCAATTCTCCTATGAGCTCGCCGCATCTCGCCCTTGCAAAGGCGCACATGTGCGCCAATATTTATCATTAAACCGGTAGTATTTTAACGCTGATTTCCATTGTCGAGATGCGGCGGATTAATGATAAATCTCGCCGCAATTTTTTAGAATGCGCCTTATTTATCATTAAAACAGCTTTCAATGTCGAGTATTTCGAGCCAATAATGTTTATATCAAATTTTTTTTTATTTTTTTTTTGTCCTTTGTTTTTTAATAACTAATATATTAATACTTTTCTAAATTGTTTAATCCATTTGAATATAATCTGCCTTGCATTACATCCTCAATATTTAATTGACATATATTCATTTTGTTTTTAAAATATTGATTTGTAATATATATATATATATATATATATATATATATATATATATGCATGTATATGTTTTTATCTCATAGCTGACATGATGCAAGCCCCCTTGGCATGCCCCACATGACACATGACTATTGCAAAAGTGTTTCTAGGGACAGTAAATTATTGCGATTGGACCTTTATTAATATGAATAAAATTTAAAATTTCTTTTCTCGTGAAATGTCTTTTTTGTAAATAATCTTATTTTGAACTAAACATAGTATGGTTCATATGCTAATTTCAGGGCTGCCTCTTATCACAGGCTTTTGAAATATCTTTTCAAAAGAGTTTGAAATTACACGTTGGCCATATAGATAACACTATGTTCAGGCACCGGGGGTTATTTAAGATTTACTACAAAAACAATGCTAATGCAAGAGAATAGATAAGAATCAGTCACAGTCATGTCATCAGGGGGCTGGAAGAAGGCCAAGGTAACCACAGAGTTAAAAAAAAAGTGTATTAATATAACTGTGTTGGTTATGCTAAACAGTGAACTCGCTAATAAAGTGAATATCTATCTTTTGAAAACAATAGCAATTCTATGGTAGACTGTCCCTTAATAATATATGTATTCAATCTCATACATTGTTATATTGATGTCAGTGTTATGTTTATAATAATTTATTGGGACACCAATACACGTTTAAACATAAATATTTATTTTTTCTCCAAAAAAAAATAATGTTTTTTTGTCACATTATTAAAAATAAAAATGTATTTTTACATTTTTTCAATTTTAAGGCGCATTTCATGCAAACTTGAATAGTTTTCTTTAAGTCCTTTTTCGGCTTTCTTTAATACCTCCAATAACTGTTTCTTGTTAATTAATATGTTTTGATCTTCAGGTACTGTATAAAATAAAGAATAAGGTTATTCTTCTGTATTTTAAAATCCATATATAAACACATGGCTGATATACTCACCCCAGTCATAATTTATGGTATCAGAGGAATCATTAGAACTATTTTCCTCATGGACCTCTCTGTCCACCTCTTCTTCTTGCATCACTGTGTAAAATGAAATTTTATATTTTACTCCCCTTGTGTATCTTAAAAATAATTCAGTATCCTTGAGATTTTTTTTTATCTCTCTCTCTCTCTCTCTCTCTCTCTCTCTCTCTATATATATATATATATATATATATATATATATAGAGAGAGAGAGAGAGAGAGAGAGATAGAGATATATATAGAAATATATTTTTATCTAGATATATAAATATAAAACTGTAATATTTATATCTATATATATATATATATATACACAAAAAGATGAGAATACTGCGCTATCTTGATGTTATATAAGAAGACATAAATAAAATTGAAATAATGAAATGATACAATGTAGATAAAAATAAATACAAGTTACAATAAATATATTTAGACAATAGGTAATAAGTCCATAAAGAAGTTGAACTCTGAAGATAGGCAGCTGAACTAAATAATAGCGTGAAGGCTCCCACTATGCCTTCACTAAGTAAACATGTAAAAAAGTATTTTGTTCTGCGCCAATCTTCTATAGAGGTATAATAATGATTGCAGGGATGAGATCTCCCCTATATCTAAACACTTACTTTAAAAAACCTCAATCCATATGAGGTAAGTAATCACCCTTCAGAAAGAAATCCTCAAAGGCATCTGCAGCTCTGTTCAACTGGTTCGTTACAGCAGCAGCCTGGGGATGAATCACAAAGTGCTGTATGCTGAGGCCGTGTATGCGATCCTCACTGGAGAAGTTGATGGCTCATCATATGTAAAGAAAGACAGAAACAAGGGTCCCAAAATAGTGAAGTATGTCTTTATTCAATATCCCCACATTACAGGACACCATAAGTCAGCCCACTCACACTTAAAAACCTCAATCGATATGAGGTAAGTAAAAGCCCAAACAACAACAACAGTGACAATAGGATCAAAACGATAACCTCAGTAAGACCCAAATATATTCGTACAGCGTCCCTGACGCGTTTCAAAGTCTCCTTTTTCCTCAGAGGGATAGAAGTACGATATAACTTACATGAGTCTGAATCCAATGTTTTAAAACTGGCGGTAAGTTTGTTAGAGCGTAATTCTCGCTTCTTGATTGGGCGAAATTCCCAACCGGTCATTGGATGTTCATTCACTTGCGTGATTGGTCCAAAAGGTCACATGTGATAATCATGTGATCTGGATACGAATACTATCCAGGAGTTTAAGGTGGACAGATCACGTAATGAATGAAGATACAGCACAGGATAATAGATAAAAATAACAATAACAAAATAACAATAACAAATCAGGGTGATTACTTAGAATTTAAAAATTATAAACCATAATACAATAAGTTAATAAATACATAAATACATATCTATAAAATTACATATGGTAAATATAACAGGAACAGTGACTGCATGGAGCTCATAATAAAAAATAGAAACATTTCATTAAAATGTATACATATACGCTTTAGAAAGGATGTTTATAATTTAAATTTAAAATTCAACATACATATACATATTCAAAAGCTAATGAATATTTAAAATAGTTAAAAAAAATTATTAAAAAATATATATAGAGAAAAAATACATATAAAAATATAATAAGTTAAATTACATATTTTGCAATTACGAACAAGAAGCAGCCTATTTAAGATGGACTTTAAATGCAAAATGTGATTACACCAAAAAAGCTGCCAGATCGATGTCTTTATTTAGACCTCTTGGTATCTTGGTATCCAATGTATGGATCCAATATGTTTCACGCTTTCTTAGAGCCAATTCTCTGTCTTCATTGGGCACAATTGCAATGAATTCAATAATTGTACCTCTTAGACAAGAGGGATCTTTATTATGAAAGTGCATATAGTGTACAGAAAGATTGTGTGATTTTTCACCATTTTTGATGTTGGTTATATGTTCCAGCAAACGCTTTTTATAGGGGCGTGTCGTGCGGCCAATATATTGTAGGCCACACCCACATTGAAGTAGATACACAACAAATTCTGATCTACAATTCACAAGTGCATTTATTTCCACTTCTTTATTATTAGAATTTGAGATAACTTTTTTAGTCACTCTATTTCCTGAGTAGTGGTGAATGCATGACATACAATTTGCCCTATTGCATTTAAAGAAGCCAATCAATCTTTTTTCTAGCCAATTTTGCTTGATGGTAGGTTTTTTCAATTTGCTTGGAGCTAGCATAGACTTTAAATTCTTATTTTTCCTGAAGACCACATTAGGCCCCTTGCTAGTGACATCATCTAAAAGATTGTCTTTTTTTAGAATATGCCAATGCTTCTTAAATATATTTTTAATATCCATTGCTCCCTCGCTATAAGTTGTGATCATACTTACCCCAAAATCCTTTTGCTTCTTATTCTCCCTATTTTCCAGTCCTTTGACGAGTCTCATGTCTTCAGATTGTGAGATATGATTATCTCCAAAGAGTAATACCTCCCTATTCAAATCCTTTGCTCTATTGTAAGCTGAATCAATTATTTTGTTAGAGTATCCCTTGGATTTGAATTTATTTCTCAGAGTTGATGCTTCTTTTTCAAAATCCTCTATTTTGCTGCAATTTCTCCTGACACGCTGAAATTGGCCATACGGAATATTCTTTACCCAACTAGGGTTATGGCAACTTTTTGCCTGTAGGTAACCATTACTATCGGTTATTTTTTTATACAGCTTACTAAGGATTTTATTATTTTCGCGATATAAAATAAGATCTAGAAATTCAATTTCATCACAACTTACTTTATATGTAAACTTGAGGTTATACTCATTAGAGTTAATATGATTTATAAACTCTTTAAGAGATTCATTATCACCTTTCCAGATGAGTAAAACGTCGTCTATAAATCTCATTCATGTAACTATGTTATCAGAGAATGGATTATTTGCCCAGATCTGTAGTTCTTCCTAAAATCCCATATACAGGTTAGCGAAACTGGGGGCAAATTTCGTGCCCATCGCAGTTCCGCTAACCTGTAGGAAGTACTCTTCATTAAAACAAAAATAGTTCCTTTCCAAAATAAATTTGAAAGATTCCAAAAGAAATTCTTTACGAGTATTCTGTAAAGTAGTTTTTGAGTCTAACCAAAATTTAATAGCCTTTAAACCCAAATTATGTGGGATATTAGTATATAATGCGCTCACGTCGAGTGAGACCCACTTAAAGTCTGGTTCCCAATCTATGCTAGAAACTCTTTGAAGGGTATGAGGCGTATCTTTTAGAAATGATTTTAACAGAGGCACAAGCGGTTGTAGATAAGTATCTACAAATTCAGACAGTTTTGTGGTCATAGAGCCAATACCAGAGACGATTGGTCTACCTGGTGGGCATGAAGCATGTTTATGAATTTTAGGCAAATGATAGAATACTGCCATTTTCGGATATTTATAATCAAGAAATTTCCACTCGTTTTCATTCAAAACATTATGAAATTTGGCAGTATCCAGCAATGATTTATATTCCCTAAGGAAAATCTCCGTAGGATCAGATTGTATCTTTCTATAGGTAACTGTATCATTTAAAAGCCTATATGCTTCTGCCATATAATCCGACCTGTTCTGAATTACAATACTGTCTCCCTTGTCTGCCTCTCTTATGACTATTTCCCTTTCTTTATTTAAAGCTTCAAGGGTCTGTTTATCTTTAAATGATAAATTGTCTCTTTTAATTTTGTAATTTTTGCATAAATTTGTTAGATCTTCCTCTACCATATTTGCGAAAACTGGAATAAAGTTTCCTTTAGACTGAACTGGAAAATAAGTAGAAAGTGGTTTAAAATCTGTATGTTTTCAATATGTAAGTAAATCAATTGCAGTATCATCAAAATTTGGATTTGAATTCCTATCATCTAGTGATATGTTTGTATCAGCTAGCTCCTCCAAGGCAAGAATAGCATCCAGATCCTGATCATTTAATTTGACTGAATCCAAATAATTTAAATGCGTTAATCTTTCTTTTTTTGATTTCTCAAAATGTCGTTTCAGGGTCAGTTTACGGATGAACTTATGGAGGTCTATAAATAAATTAAAAGAAATTGGGCCCTTAGTGGGCACAAATGACAGACCTTTTTTTAAAATTTCTAATTCCCTAATTGAAAAGACCCTGTCAGAAAGATTAAAGATCTTTATATACTCCTCCTTGTTTCTAGTCAGTATGTTATTGACTTTGTTCTTTTGGAGTTGTATTCTCCTTCCTGCCCTACATCCTCTGCTTCTTCTTCCCACCTTCTTTTTTGTTGTTTTGATGCCACTCTTCTCCACTGTGGCATTTCTGGAGAGGCTTGTTTTGGGTATTCTTTTTCTTGTCTTCCTTTTTTTGGGGACGTACGAAATGAGTGCTTCCTCTGATTCCCCCCTAAAAAATGATGGTAATTATATTGATTGCCATTCTTGTTTAATTGTTTATAATATTGTTTCTCAGGGGTTAATTCATTTGATAATGGTTTAAATCTATTTGCAGACTGGAATCCTTTATAGCTATATCCATCTCCTTCTTTAGTATAGCTATTGAGTCTCTGTTGATTTCTATCATTTCCATAGGTATATTGATTACCTCTTTTGGGGATAGCCCCAGTATTTGGATGTTGGTAATAATTCTTATTGTTAGATTTAATTTTATTAAAATTACCATTAACAGGATTACTGTTACCTCCCTTCATATTTCTATTATTAGTAATTTTTGAATTCCCATGGAATTGTTTATCTCTCATCTTCATCTCTTTTTGTTTTTTATTGAATTTGATGAAGTTACTAAAATACTTATTTAGTGCAAAGTCTGGGGAGTAGATACATTCCTCCAGACCTTGTTCTTCACCAATATCCTTCTGTATTCTTAAATCTGCCTCATCCAGCCATAATTCCTCATCATTAGATCCTGCTCCTTGTTCTATTGATTCACTATTATTTTTAGTTAGTTCCTGATTCCTTTTAAATTGATAGTCCAACAGGAATTTATTCCTTTTCTTAATTTCCACTGTCTTTTCAAATATGTCAATTTTGCCTTTGTTATTATTATCTAACTCCCTGTAATAAACGTCTCCTTTGAACATATTTAATTTCTCCCTTATATCTTTGATTTGATCAGTTAGGATATCTACTTTTTTATTTCTATATTTAATTAAAATATCAATAAAAGTTAGAGAACACGTTTCTAAAGCCGCTTCCCATTCTGTAAGCAGTTCAATCTCTGAATCCTCAAAGATAGGGGTTTTGTCCATCTTAAGACCTTTTGGTATTAAAAGATATTTCTTATATCTCTCTAAATTGTTGCTATCATGCCAATTAAGTAGCTGCTTCTTACTGAGCTTTTCTAATTTCTGAAATAATTTTTTGGGGTCAGTTAGAGCTAGATTTCCCTCTAGGGTTAGTTGCTCTTCTGAAATTGATAAATTTCTTGTTTTAGTAGAGGGATCAAAATAAGCCCCATATTCAAAATTAGACATGACAGACGAAGGGATTAAAAAGTAGCAAAATAACCGTTTTATATATATATATATATATATATGTATGTTATTATAAATATATATTTAAAAAGACAAAAACACCTATAAAGATAGAAAGAACGATAATAGATCCACAAATATCTGAAGTTAGATATCAAAGGTATAATTAAAATAATTATTAATTAATATGAACCATGCAGTCACAAGAGTGAATAAAAAACCAAATACCCTGGATGGAAAAATATATCCTGTACAATAAATATTGCATATAAATATATATGTACTCCTTTAAATGTATTATGAATCCAAATATTAACACCACGGCAAGCAGCAGAATAACAAGGGGAATAAATATACACAAAAAGATGAGAATACTGCGCTATCTTGATGTTATATAAGAAGACATAAATAAAATTGAAATAATGAAATGATACAATGTAGATAAAAATAAATACAAGTTACAATAAATATATTTAGACAATAGGTAATAAGTCCATAAAGAAGTTGAACTCTGAAGATAGGATGCTGAACTAAATAATAGCGTGA
Source organism: Bombina bombina (assembly GCF_027579735.1). Classification (NCBI taxonomy): domain Eukaryota; kingdom Metazoa; phylum Chordata; class Amphibia; order Anura; family Bombinatoridae; genus Bombina; species Bombina bombina. The sequence continues at coordinate 759,986,793 of NC_069502.1, read as the reverse complement.
AGGCTCCCACTATGCCTTCACTAAGTAAACATGTAAAAAAGTATTTTGTTCTGCGCCAATCTTCTATAGAGGTATAATAATGATTGCAGGGATGAGATCTCCCCTATATCTAAACACTTACTTTAAAAAACCTCAATCCATATGAGGTAAGTAATCACCCTTCAGAAAGAAATCCTCAAAGGCATCTGCAGCTCTGTTCAACTGGTTCGTTACATCAGCAGCCTGGGGATGAATCACAAAGTGCTGTATGCTGAGGCCGTGTATGCAATCCTCACTGGAGAAGTTGATGGCTCATCATATGTAAAGAAAGACAGAAACAAGGGTCCCAAAATAGTGAAGTATGTCTTTATTCAATATCCCCACATTACAGGACACCATAAGTCAGCCCACTCACACTTAAAAACCTCAATCGATATGAGGTAAGTAAAAGCCCAAACAACAACAACAGTGACAATAGGATCAAAACGATAACCTCAGTAAGACCCAAATATATTCGTACAGCGTCCCTGACGCGTTTCAAAGTCTCCTTCTTCCTCAGAGGGATAGAAGTACGATATAACTTACATGAGTCTAAATCCAATGTTTTAAAACCGGCGGTAAGTTTGTTAGAGCGTAATTCTCGCTTCTTGATTGGGCGAAATTCCCAACCGGTCATTGGATGTTCATTCACTTGCGTGATTGGTCCAAAAAGTCACATGTGATAATCATGTGATCTGGATACGAATACTATCCAGGAGTTTAAGGTGGACAGATCACATAATGAATGAAGATACAGCACAGGATAATAGATAAAAATAACAATAACAAAAATAACAATAACAAATCAGGGTGATTACTTAGAATTTAAAAATTATAAACCATAATACAATAAGTTAATAAATACATAAATACATATCTATAAAATTACATATGGTAAATATAACAGGAACAGTGACTGCATGGAGCTCATAATAAAAAATAGAAACATTTCATTAAAATGTACACATATACGCTTTAAAAAGGATGTTTATAATTTAAATTTAAAATTCAACATACATATACATATTCAAAAGCTAATGAATATTTAAAATAGTTAAAAAAAAATATTAAAAAATATATATAGAGAAAAAATACATATAAAAATATAATAAGTTAAATTACATATTTTGCAATTACGAACAAGTAGAAGCCTATTTAAGATGGACTTTAAATGCAAAATGTGATCACACCAAAAAAGCTGCCAGATCTATGTCTTTATTTAGACCTCTTGGTATCTTGGTATCCAATGTATGGATCCAATATGTTTCACGCTTTCTTAGAGCCAATTCTCTGTCTTCATTGGGCACAATTGCAATGAATTCAATAATTGTACCTCTTAGACAAGAGGGATCTTTATTATGAAAGTGCATATAGTGTACAGAAAGATTGTGTGATTTTTCACCATTTTTGATGTTGGTTATATGTTCCAGCAAACGCTTTTTATAGGGGCGTGTCGTGCGGCCAATATATTGTAGGCCACACCCACATTGAAGTAGATACACAACGAATTCTGATCTACAATTCACAAGTGCATTTATTTCCACTTCTTTATTATTAGAATTTGAGATAACTTTTTTAGTCACTCTATTTCCTGAGTAGTGGTGAATGCATGAAAAAAGAAGAGAACAAAGGCAGGGCGCATCCCCTCTAAGTGTAATATGTAAGTTACAAGCAAATTTTATTATAAAATACAATTTCACACTCACACAATCAAACCTCAAACATGTGAGGTATGTAAAAGCGCTGGGAGAACAGCTTATGGGTCTCTCAAGGCAAGTATGCTGCAGTGTCTCAAATACAGCTCACTCGGTCTGGAGGTCAGATGTAAAATCCTCACTAGTAATCTCCAATTACAGTTCCCAGAGGCTCCTCAAGTCCCAGTGTTATCCCCAGAAGGATTAACATGTTCCATGTAAATATAGCAAACAGTTTATAAGAAAGCAAAGAAAATATGCGTATAGCTACCACCACGCTCAGTCCTCAAACAGCTGTAGCGCAAGTTCAAAGCCGGCTTGCTTGCGAGTGCTGGAACGGCTGACGTGGTGACGTGATGCGGTGGGCGTGGCCTTACGCGTTTCGTAGAGATTCTCCCTACTTCGTCAGAGGCTGCCCACTGTAACCACCAATGCATCTTAAATAGCGATACCTGAGGCCATCCTATTTTCTGGAAATGCTCTCGGATACATCTGAGGCCATGTTTGTTAAGGGCAAAATGTGCACACATAAAATATTAGATTTAGCACATTAAAAATATTTATTTATTTGATCACCCACAAATTTAAAAAATATGTAATAGAATTCATGTCATAAATACTAAAAAACATCATATGTGTTAAAACCATTTTAAACATCAAAAACAATTAAGATATTAATCTAATCTAATAAAAATGAAAATAAAAATCAATACCAAAGAATAACCACAAAAAAATGCAATACAAAACATACTTTTATAACAACATTTCATTGTGGATATTTGTGTACATTTGTATAGTGAATTCAAATACCATTTCATTTATTTATTAAATGATTACTTTAAAAACGATAAAAAACTATAAACCACTGTTTTCACTGATTTCGAAATATATATTATAGAATAATTCATATGATAGATGGTGCTTAAGTTAAAGCTCTCATTTCTTTCTTGTAAATTAATAGGTCAACCCAGTTGTAAATGTACATAAACAGTTCCTCATATCAAATCTGCATGTTAAAATAAAATGAAAATTATAGAAATTGTATTATATTGCACGAAATTTATAAATATTATAAATATTATTTTATATGTTCATCAAATCACTAAGCTCCAACCTACTCCAGACTAATGTGAAAACATATGTAAGTGTAAGGGTTATAGACTTAGGATTGGATAATTGTAAATAAGGGGTATAGTAAAATTCATCCTCATTAATAAAACTCTTATTTCACCACTAATGAATTATTTGGAAAAATGAATGATATGATGCGAATAAATCATATTCAATCATCTACTAAAAAGGCTGCTAGATCTATTTCTCGGTTCATCCCACTGGGTTCAAGTGTTCCTAGAGTCCTTATCCAGTAGGTTTCTCTTCTTCTTAAGGCTATTAATCTATTTCCTCCTCTTATATCAAGTTTTACTCTCTCAATAGCTTTAACCTGTAAACTGCTTGGGTCTTTATTGTGTGCTTCCGAGAAATGTGCTATAACCCCATGGGACAAAACTCCTTTTTCAATGTTTACCACATGTTCCCTAAAACGAGTTTTCAAGCTTCGTTTTGTTCTCCCAATATATACTTTCCCACATGAACAAGATAAATGGTACACTACATGTGTGGTCTTGCAATTTAAGGATTCTTTAATTGGATAAATCTTGTCATCTCTTAAGGATTTAAATTCAGTATTTACTTTGTCCCAATTTAGGCAGCTCAGGCAGTTTTTTCTACCACATTTAAAAAACCCAGAAGCCCGTCTTTGTAACCAATTTTTCTGTTTGGCCTCTTCTCTTAATTTGCTGGGAGCTAAAATATTTTTCAAATTATCATTCTTTTTAAAAATAATCTGCGGTCTCTCAGTTAAAACTTCTTTTAAAATCGGATCCTGCAATAAAACTGGCCAGTGTTTTTTAAAAGATTTTTCAATTTGTCTAGAGGCTCTGTTGTATTTGGTTATAAACAATGGCTGATCCTTCATTTTCTTAGTCTTTTCAGAATTTTTATCTTTTTTAGTTACCAGAAGGGTATTCCTATCTGTTTTCTTAGCTCTAGTATATGCGTTTGATACTACTATAGGGTCATATCCTTTACTTATGAATCTCTTCTTTAATATTTCTGATTCTTTCTCAAAAGTAGTCAAATCTGTACAATTTCTCCGGACCCGTTGAAATTGCCCAAAGGGTATATTTTGGATCCATTTGGGATGATGTCCACTAGTAGCATGTAAATATGCATTAGTATCAGTCTGTTTCCTGAAAAGGCTAGTAATAATTTTCTCTCCTCTGTGGGACAGTGTTAAGTCCAGGAAAGTTATATAGTCACCATTATGTGATTCAGTAAATCTCAAATTTAAAAGATTCTGATTCACATGTCTGACTAGCCCTGCTACTTCTTCTGAGGTGCCCTTCCAAATTATGAGGACATCATCAATGAAGTGAAACCATTTGACAATCTTATCTTTAAAGGGGTTATTTGTGTAGATGTACAAATCCTCCCACCACCCCATGTACAGATTAGCGAAGTTGGGGGCGAATTTCGTCCCCATCGCTGTGCCCGTTTTTTGAAGGAAAAACTCCCCTTCAAACAGAAAGAAGTTGCTTTTTAAAATGAAATCAATAGAGTTTAAGATAAATGTTCTTTGTGTTAGATCTATATACCCTGTCTGTCTAAAATAATATTCAATAGCCGATTGACCTAAATCGTGCGGAATGCAGGTGTATAGAGATGAAACATCTAAAGTCACCCACATATAGTCATCTCTCCAGGTACATTGTGAGAGCTGTGTTATGATATCAGTTGAGTCTCTCACATAAGACTGGAGGCAGGGGACAATGGGTTTTAATACGACGTCCACGTATTCAGACAGTTTTAACGTGAGTGACCCTATCCCGGACACTATCGGGCGTCCGGGGGGGTCAAGTAAAGTCTTGTGGATTTTGGGGAGGTGGTAGAAAATTGCAATTTTTGGTTCCACCACCTTTAGAAATTCAAATTCAGATTTTTCCAAAACCCCCAAATCTCTTGCTTTACAGATCATATCGTCATATTGTTCTTTAAAAACCTTTGTTGGGTTTTTATTTAATTTCACATATGTGTCTGTGTCCCCTAAAAGCCTGTAGGCTTCTCTCAAATAATCTGCTTTGTCCTGCAAGACTATTCCGCCTCCTTTGTCGGCTCCACGTATGACCAAAGAGTGGTCATTTTTTAGATCACTTACTGCTTTCTTTTCTTGTAAACTCATATTATGAGTTACATGTGATTCTTTATTTGTACAAATCTGCTCTAGGTCTTTCAATACGAGTTTATTAAACACTGGTATGAAATTTCCCTGTGCTTGCACTGGCTAAAACGTGGAGTTAGGCCTTAGACCTGTGTGATTTACTTTAAGGTCCTTGGACTCGGCTTCTAGATCTTCTAGTATATGGATTAGATTTTGTGTATTTTCCATTTCATTCTCTAATTCTTCTACAAGTGTTATTGGTGTCTCTAGAGTGAGAGATTCATCACATATATTTGATGGTTCATTCTCTACACAAACAGACTTGTTTGAATTTTTGACATGAAATATTTTGAGGGTTAATTTTCTTGAGAATTTTTCAAGATCTATAAACAGCTCAAAAATCTTTTGGATGATTTGTGGGTGCAAATGACAGGCCTCTCTCTAGTACTCTTGTCTCAGTCTCTGTTAAGATTTTCTTACTGATGTTAAAAATCTTTTGACCGTTCTCTTTCATCATTGCCACTCTCTCTCTTTTAGTCTTTTTGAGTTGGAGTCCCACTCCTCCTCTACATCCTCTTCTCTTTCTCCTCTTTTGGGGTTTCTCCCCATCGGGGAGTTGCAAACCCCTAAAAAAGAAGAAGAAGAAGGGTGGTTGGCAGATGATTCCTGATAGTCATTTCTATTACCTTTTATTGCTCTCCCTACATTTCCCAGATTCTGCCAATGTGGTAATCTGGGTCTTGCACCCATATCATCATATGTGGTGAATGCATGACATACAATTTGCCCTATTGCATTTAAAGAAGCCAATCGATCTTTTTTCTAGCCAATTTTGCTTGATGGTAGGTTTTTTCAATTTGCTTGGAGCTAGCATAGACTTTAAATTCTTATTTTTCCTGAAGACCACATTAGGCCCCTTGCTAGTGACATCATCTAAAAGATTGTCTTTTTTTAGAATATGCCAATGCTTCTTAAATATATTTTTAATATCCATTGCTCCCTTGCTATAAGTTGTGATCATACTTACCCCAAAATCCTTTTGCTTCTTATTCTCCCTATTTTCCAGTCCTTTGATGAGTCTCATGTCTTCAGATTGTGAGATATGATTATCTCCAAAGAGTAATACCTCCCTATTCAAATCCTTTGCTCTATTGTAAGCTGAATCAATTATTTTGTTAGAGTATCCCTTGGATTTGAATTTATTTCTCAGAGTTGATGCTTCTTTTTCAAAATCCTCTATTTTGCTGCAATTTCTCCTGACACGCTGAAATTGGCCATACGGAATATTCTTTACCCAACTAGGGTTATGGCAACTTTTTGCCTGTAGGTAACCATTAATATCGGTTGGTTTTTTATACAGCTTACTAAGGATTTTATTATTTTCGTGATATAAAATAAGATCTAGAAATTCAATTTCATCACAACTTACTTTATATGTAAACTTGAGGTTATACTCATTAGAGTTAATATGATTTATAAACTCTTTAAGAGATTCATTATCACGTTTCCAGATTCTTACAGGGACGCTGTACGAATATATTTGGGTCTTACTGAGGTTATCGTTTTGATCCTATTGTCACTGTTGTTGTTGTTTGGGCTTTTACTTACCTCATATCGATTGAGGTTTTTAAGTGTGAGTGGGCTGACTTATGGTGTCCTGTAATGTGGGGATATTGAATAAAGACATACTTCACTATTTTGGGACCCTTGTTTCTGTCTTTCTTTACATATGATGAGCCATCAACTTCTCCAGTGAGGATCGCATACACGGTCTCAGCATACAGCACTTTGTGATTCATCCCCAGGCTGCTGCTGTAACGAACCAGTTGAACAGAGCTGCAGATGCCTTTGAGGATTTCTTTCTGAAGGGTGATTACTTACCTCATATGGATTGAGGTTTTTTAAAGTAAGTGTTTAGATATAGGGGAGATCTCATCCCTGCAATCATTATTATACCTCTATAGAAGATTGGCGCAGAACAAAATACTTTTTTACACACACACACATATATATATATATATATATATATATATATTTATATAACATTTAATAATCCAAATTAATCTGTAAGTACAATATTCGGTTTTTAATAGACTTAGTTTTCTATATTATTACTTACTATCTTCTAAATCTTCTTACTGCACAAGCACTTGTCCTATTTCATAATATTGTGCCACTTCTCTCTCCTCATTACTAATATTTCCCTCTCCATCATGATGGTAATTCTCCACCTGAATTTCTGCTTCATCTTAAATGTATACCAAAAAAAGGTTTACTGTTAATTTTAATTATATTTTGATTATAAATGCAATAACAAGTAATAAAATTATGTTAACCTTCCAAATTTGGATTCTGAAGTTCTTCTTCCTCATTTGAATCATTTTCAATGATAGGCCTAGCCCTACGTTGTTGCCTTCTTATTACTTAAACACAAAAAAAGGTTCATTTTAGTTTAAACATTGTATCTATCTATATATAATTCAATTATTAAAATTTAGAAATACCTGTGTTATCATTCCCCTCCCTGTCCATAAACACTCTTGGCAAGGGGTCAGACTCTCCACCAGAACTAGAGAATTTTTCGTCAATTGGACAGAGATATCTCGGTGCTCTACGGTTTTTAACTATTTCAAAATGTAAACAAATAAGTTGCACTTTTTAGATTTTATAATGTAAAATCATATGTAATACACAATTTTATAGAAAAGAGAAATTATTATTGTGTACATATGTTTTCTAAACAGACCATATTTCCAATACTAGAAATAGATTAGATAATCTTGCAAAAAAAATTTATTTTTTTTGTCTAATCGCCTTCAAATATTTAGATTATAGGATGTGCACAACATACTTTCACACACATGCTTCTTTTTTTTTTTACAAACATCAAAACAAAGTTGGCTTATAATTCAGTATAAATAGATAAAAGAAAGAATCAGACATATTTAAAAACCTTGTCATTCTTCAAGGGAGACAGTGTCTACTGTTGAATCCAAACAATTACATCACTATCTCTTTTTAAACTTGTAAAGTTGATAACCAAAACAATGTAAGTTAATTAACTTTAGAAACAACACTCAAGATAACTGTGAAAGTAAAATTCTATTAAAATGTGTTAGCCAATCACAATAGACCAATGTGGAGCGATCAATCACCAGACTCTGAGCATATCTAGAAATGCTTTTCTGTAAGTGATTTCAAGAGATACAATACAATTATATAACACAAGTAAATTTGATAGTTTTAGAAAATAAATGTTTTTGCCATGCACATGTTATGGAATTGTTACAACTACAAAATGTAATACATACATTTCTGTGTAACATACATTATAAAAAATAATTCAGGAACATGTCAAAGTCTTACATTTGCGCAGGTAACACCGGATAAGTGTCCTCAATTTAGATTGTCTCCGGTACAAATCATTGTAGCGTTTGAGGCATTGCTTTCTCGTTCTCCTCTGTCCAGAAATACGCCTCACTCTTCTGACCATTTCACAGAGAATATTATTTCTCCTATCCTGGTCCAAGGTGTAAATTCCCTTCTTTTTTTAGGAAAATATTTTTCCATTGTATATGAAATTATCAATAGTTCACCAATCGAGAATTTTCTAGATCTTGCCATCTTGCTGTGCTGCTTTCTATTTCTAGGGTGTACCCAAGTAACGGAACTAATTTCTATATAAAAATGCGCAATTACGCGTAATAAAATAATGCAATGTTTTCAATTAATATTAACATAGATTTTTATTTTTATAAGTTTCAATGTATGTTTCAATATGTATTATAAACTAATTGTAACTTGTATTTACATCCTAAGCTTTATAATCTTTATTGTATCAATTGTCTCTACTAGTGTCTATGCAAACAGTAACTTTTTACGCTATTGCAACAAATGTATTCTTTTATGCTAGTATCCAGCAAATATAACAATTGTTACTTTTACATACAAAAATAACATGTAATAAGAATTTATATAAATATTTATTCAAATTACAATATTTATACATAACCGAACACATGACCGGAAATCATTCTAAATTTTTTTTATTTTGAGATACCAATGCGACATAGGGATCTTTCCAGAAAAATAAAGTTCACTCCCTTTTTTCTCAACCTTAATGAAAAAATCCTTTAAATGCGCTTGTAACGTTAAGCTAACTTTTGTTAAATTGTGGTTTCCATTTTGCGCACTTTAACAACTCAATTTTAAGATGGCATCAGTGCAAGCCGGAAAGACAAAAAGTGGGAGAAGTGTCATGTTCACCCATCGGCAAAATTGTATTTTGGTGGAACAAGTGGTGGAACATTATGAAGAGATCATTGGATACCAGGCAAGAACTGTTAACCCACAGCGAAAGCGGGCAATATGGACCCAAATTAGCACATCTGTGTCTTCCGAAGGTAGCTTTCCTAAGGATGTAAGGGCATGTCGGAAGAGGGTTAATGACATCAGAAAGAACATAAAGAAAAGGTATGCCAAGCAAAACAATCGGCTAAAGCAACTGGTGGAGGACCAGGATACAGGGCGGAATTGACTGATTTCGAACAAATTCTCTATGCCAGGATGGGTGATGCAGTTGTGGTCAGCCTGGATGTTCCTGCAGACACAATGGACTTTAGAGGTAAATATTTTTTTGTATTTTTTTTTGGTGGGGGGGGGGGTTCTTACATTTGTAGGTATATTGTGAATTGATAACTTTTTATTTATATATATAGAACAACATGAGGATGTCTGTGTGGAAGAGGAGGTCAATGCACAGGAGGACCAACCTTTTGTTCATGAAACCACATCTCAGGAACAACAACCTTCAACTTCACAAGCAAATAGAGATAGAGAAGAAAGCGCATGTAAGCAATATAAAAATAAATTATGTGTATATCGTATTGTGAGTTTGTCAGAGGCTGTCAAGCGCTGTAGATATAGCAAGATGGATAACAGGAGGGAAGAGAGATAAATCGGAGGGGATAGAGATAGAAGGTGAGAGAGATAGAGAGCACAAAAGAGAGGGGTGGGTGATCGAGAGAAAAAGAGAATGGTAGATAGAGAGAGAAAAGAAACTTTGCAGAGAGAAAGAGAGACAAGTGTTTGGAGATGGAGATCGCAAAACATAGGGTTAGAGGGAGAGTAAAATAGAGGGTTGACAGAGACAGAGCCAAAGAGAGTTGCAGAGCGATATTGCAAAAAAGAGGGGGGAGAGACAGAAAGAGAGAGCAAAAAAAAATTGGGGAAATATAGAGAGAAATAGAGATGGAGAAAGAAAAAAAGAAAAATAGCGGGTAGAAACCGAGAGGAAAAGAGGGTGGGGGGTGGGTGTTGTAGAGAGCAATGGGTGTGACTACTGTAATACCAGAAATTGCCCGTTTGAACGGGCATAATGACTAGTTTATTATGGGCTTCGAAAAAGCAATATTAAGCCAAAAATAATAAAATAAAAATATATATTATTAATAATATCATATAAATATAATGAACATTGTAACGGAATTTAGTTTGTAATCTATCAAACAATGTTTGTATGGGTATTGAAAATCTTCAATGTTTGTATGGGTATTGAAAATATTCTATTTTGATATACATATTTTTATTAACAAAGATAATTGAATGTACTTAGAGAAATGAATTTAATGATTTCTTTGTTTACCAATATGATGATTTAAAAATAGATAAGATTATAGATCAAAGTAAATAAGGCTGCTGAGAATCTTAATTTCAGCAATTTTTCAACATTTATGGTTAATACCTATGGCTCAATACAAATTTGTTGTTCGATGATTGCTAACCGTTTCAAACAACTGTTAAGTTATGTAAATTTTGAGCATCAACAATAATGTTTTGATACAAACAAAATAAATTTTATTTGTCAATCAACCCAAAAATAATTTAAAATAGTTTGACCTCAACGATAATTTACATTTTGTCAGTGCTATAGCATTTTAACGTAACAAACACAATAAATTTAAATTATCAATTTGTGAAAAGTGTTATTGATTTAATGTTTTTGGATTCTATCATTCCTATCCAATTACATGGAGCTTGATGCATAAAAACCCTAAAATTGTTATCAATAACAATAATTTTTTAATGAACGATTGTGTACAGAGAAATCTCAAAAATTTAAAATATAAGACAATAATTGTAATTTTGTTAACCCTTTTTTTTCTCAACAGGTGTTAGAGCATTGCTCCAAACTATGCAAGATAGTTCAATTGCATTATATGATGGTATGTATGAAAATTTTAAATTGTAACGGTTAGTTATGTTTTTTTTTTTTCTTTTAAATTTTTATTTTTGTTTTTGAAGAAGAACAGGTCGAATTGACACTGGAACCACTAGTCGAGGACACCATCAATCAAGAGGATGATGATGAGACCCAAATACATGGTCACACACAGGAGGGACCAACACCACCTGATTTAAATACACCTGCTGCGAGTCCAATGGTCAACGAATCTGACATTGAGGAAACAGCAGAAGAAGTCAGACAACCTCCAATTACAGAGAGAACCAATGACATACAGGCACTGACAGATATGGCATCATCATCATTTAGAAATGAACAAAGTGTTTTTTTTTTAAGGAACTAATTGAATTACAGAAAGAAAGGAACAATATTCTGAAACGTGATTCAGAAATAAAAAGTGATTACTATAAAAAAAAATTAGAAATTCTGAATCGTAGATCTCAGAATTGATACACATAATCCAAAAAATTCCGTGTATATATTTTTTTGTTTTTCATTTTGTTGTCCTTTACATTTATTTAAGCTTTGTTTGTTTGAAAGTTTGTATTATTTAATATTTATATATAGTTTGGTTTGGTTATATTTTCAATAAAGATATTTATCCCTTAATAAAACAAAACATTTTTGATAAATAAGCAAAATTTTTTATTTTTTCAAATGGGTGGAGTTAACTTTAATATCACTACACATAAAAAATAATAAAAGGCTAATGTACAGTTCTTATAAAAGAATTCAAACCCAGTGTGATGACATGTATTCTGAAAAAAAAAAGAAAAATAAATATTAGTAATTCAAATACAGAAAATTGAATAAAATAATACACAATGCTAAATAGTTTGCAATAATACTTACAGGAAAAATATCTTTCAATTATTTCCAAACGATTTTGTACACCTGCCCTTGTAGTGTGTCTGCCTATAATGTCTTGAGGGATATAAGTATCGTCTGTGGGATCATTGGGACACTCCTCCTCTAAATTGCCTTGGGAAAGTGCAATGTTGTGCAACATGCATGCAACTAGAATTATGTCATTACATTTTTCAGGAGAATATTGAAGTGCTCCTCCAGACCTATCCAAGACTCTGAAACGCATTTTTAAAACCCCAAAAGCTCTTTCGATAGCACTTCTTGTGCTACGGTGGGATTCATTAAATTTAATTTCTCCTCGGGTATGAGGCATTGGGACAGGTGTCAACAGCCAAGTTCGGCACGGATAACCACTATCACCTATTTTTGAACATGAAAAATGCTCCTCCCTTAGGGATGGTGGTCTAAGAGCAATATGGGTGCAATCTATAGCACCAAGAACATTGGGCATACCGGCTACTTGGTAAAAGGTGGACTTTACTGTATGCCATTCATGCACATTCCTAGGAACATAAATAAATTTGGAAAGATGCTTTAGAATTGCTTTTAAAACAATAGTTAAATGGCGGCAAAATGAAGGCTGACTCATGCCCACAACATCACTGGATACAGCCTGAAAAGATCCGGTTGCCAAAAAATGCAAAACTGCGAGTAATTTCAAAAGTCCAGGTATTGCCCTTGTTCTTCTGGTTCGGGGATCAAAGTCATTTTTAATCAAAGAATATAGATTCAGTATGCTTTCTCGGTTTATCCTAAATTTGCGCTTAATTTCGCGATCGGATAATGCTTCAAGTCCACAACGGGGCAAAAACAATCTAGGAACTCTTTGCCGTCTCCGTAACATATTTCGATCATTTTCATGATTTTCCTGGGACTGAGCAAGAGAAATAGCGGCCAAAATAAAAAAAAACTCCATCTTCTATGAAGAAAATAACGGAGTAAATTCAAAGTTCTCCTACATGGTTATGGAGTATTTTCACTGTCGGATTTATAGGAGAATTATAGGTTCTCCTTTGGCGCAAAATAATGATAAATATGATTTTCGGCGATTCGTTGGGAGTATTTCTAAAAATACGACCGAAATACATTGTTTTTTGGCTGTATTTGGCGCACCTGTGCGCCTTGGCGAGAGCGAAAACTGGTCGCATTTTTAGGTCGTATTACAGCTTTTTTTGGGTGAAAAATGTGTTGATAAATCGGAGAATAAATCCGACAGAGTAATTATAGGCGCAAAAGTAGGAGAATTATGATGATAGAGCCCCTAGTTGCTACTAGCAACCAAAAGAAACTGACTACATTCAGTGATATAAGTCGCTACATCGCGACCGCAAAGCCTGTAAGCCACAACTAATAAGCCTTGATAACTTTCATTGCTTATTATTAAATATAAAGAGAAAACATCAGTCACTTTACGTGACCGCAAAGAATCTTTGGATATCCCCCAGGACTTCCTTTTACATTGAGGAATAGGGGTTGCTACGAGAACTCCGTACGCCATCATCACACGTGACGTCATAACGGTCACGCAGGAGCCACACAAAAAGGCGCACTCAGTACTATCCGGTAACGCCAAGCCCTATACAGCACGGCCTCTCACTCAACGTATATTATTGCTTTTTTCACATGCTATTGATAAACCAAGGATCCATATCATTGCTCCAGAATTGCAACTATCTTTAAAACGTAAGTACTGACTGCTTTTTGACCTTTTTTTCCTAGGTTTATTGAAAACCATTATCGGCTAAGGGCTGCATTTTAGCTCATTTTAGATATAGTTTATTTTAGATATTGTACACTCCTTGATACATTGTTTTTTAGATACATTGTTTTAATAAATTACTTCTTATAAATTATACCGTTACTTTATTCATGTTTTGAGTACATACCTTCATTTTAGACACATATTTTGGGTATCTATTTCCGATGTTTCATATTATTTACCTTTCCATATATATTTTTTCTAGTGTTGGATATAATTACACATCCGATTATATTTTAGTATAGGATTGAATTGTACTGATAATACAGTCCACTCATATACCCTTGCTTTAGCGCTTAACTCTCTTTAATATACTGTTGCCGCTAAGGTCTGCTATTCATAAAGCCCTATGAAGTAAGACTTCATCTAACAGCCACTACTGAAATTTATTTGGAACGAAGAAAGACAGCGTAGATATAGCTGTATACCATCATTTGCTCTTAACGTAGGTGAATTGCCACTTCGCTTAAAGGAGCCTACAGCCTCAAGAGGATCAGTCAGACTACTGATTTTTAACATTGAAACTACCGGAACTCCTGAACACCTAGATCAGCTGGATATGTCTGACAGCTGGATATGTCTGACAACACGAAAGCTGCTGACGTAGGTGGGCGGTAACCGGAGTACACGCTCACAGTACAAACACAGCCACCGGACTGAAAGGACAAACTACAGAAGTACCGCTCAAGGATTCAGCTCTATTAATTGGATATCCCCTGCTCCAACATTACCAAGAGGTACCGCTCTCGTATGATAAAACAGTTTCATCCTATACTTATATAGTATGATCATCTGCATACGAATGTTTAACGCTTAGTGCACTTTAAGACATTTTATTTTTAGCTATTGCTCTGCAGCATTATTGTATACATACTTTGTATTTTACACCTTCACTTTAGCCATTTCCAACTCTGGACGTCCAGATTATATTGTGTCTAATTTTTTAAGGATTTTTTAAATCTATTTACTCCCTAATTTATGAACTACTTACTTTGTGTAATTAACTGCATCTCTTTTGTAATCTGCTTTGTTCGAGCTAGTCTTAAGAGCTCAATTAATTACCCCAGATATTAATTTGCATCCTATTAGGATCATATACTGTTTTTTTACCCTGTCTCCTGTATATTTTATATTTGATATTAAATTTGTATTATTTTTATCTTTATTGTTATTAAATTTATATTATCCTTAGCATCTTATGGTGTTATTTTGAGTGTAAACTTTAGCTATATATGGATTTATTCTCAGTACAGGGAGTGCAGAATTATTAGGCAAGTTGTATTTTTGAGGATTAATTTTATTATTGAACAACAACCATGTTCTCAATGAACCCAAAAAACTCATTAATATCAAAGCTGAATAGTTTTGGAAGTAGTTTTTAGTTTGTTTTTAGTTATAGCTATTTTAGGGGGATATCTGTGTGTGCAGGTGACTATTACTGTGCATAATTATTAGGCAACTTAACAAAAAACAAATATATACCCATTTCAATTATTTATTTTTACCAGTGAAACCAATATAACATCTCAACAATCACAAATATTCATTTCTGACATTCAAAAACAAAACAAAAACAAATCAGTGACCAATATAGCCACCTTTCTTTGCAAGGACACTCAAAAGCCTGCCATCCTTGGATTCTGTCAGTGTTTTGATCTGTTCACCATCAACATTGCGTGCAGCAGCAACCACAGCCTCCCAGACACTGTTCAGAGAGGTGTACTGTTTTCCCTCCTTGTAAATCTCACATTTGATGATGGACCACAGGTTCTCAATGGGGTTCAGATCAGGTGAACAAGGAGGCCATGTCATTAGATTTTCTTCTTTTATACCCTTTCTTGCCAGCCACGCTGTGGAGTACTTGGACGCGTGTGATGGAGCATTGTCCTGCATGAAAATCATGTTTTTCTTGAAGGATGCAGACTTCTTCCTGTACCACTGCTTGAAGAAGGTGTCTTCCAGAAACTGGCAGTAGGACTGGGAGTTGAGCTTGACTCCATCCTCAACCCGAAAAGGCCCCACAAGCTCATCTTTGATGATACCAGCCCAAACCAGTACTCCACCTCCACCTTGCTGGCGTCTGAGTCGGACTGGAGCTCTCTGCCCTTTACCAATCCAGCCACGGCCCATCCATCTGGCCCATCAAGACTCACTCTCATTTCATCAGTCCATAAAACCTTAGAAAAATCAGTCTTGAGATATTTCTTGGCCCAGTCTTGACGTTTCAGCTTGTGTGTCTTGTTCAGTGGTGGTCGTCTTTCAGCCTTTCTTACCTTGGCCATGTCTCTGAGTATTGCACACCTTGTGCTTTTGGGCACTCCAGTGATGTTGCAGCTCTGAAATATGGCCAAACTGGTGGCAAGTGGCATCTTGGCAGCTGCACGCTTGACTTTTCTCAGTTCATGGGCAGTTATTTTGCGCCTTGGTTTTTCCACACGCTTCTTGCGACCCTGTTGACTATTTTGAATGGAACGCTTGATTGTTCGATGATCACGCTTCAGAAGCTTTGCAATTTTAAGAGTGCTGCATCCCTCTGCAAGATATCTCACTATTTTTGACTTTTCTGAGCCTGTTAAGTCCTTCTTTTAACCCATTTTGCCAAAGGAAAGGAAGTTGCCTAATAATTATGCACACCTGATATAGGGTGTTGATGTCATTAGACCACACCCCTTCTCATTACAGAGATGCACATCACCTAATATGCTTAATTGGTAGTAGGCTTTCGAGCCTATACAGCTTGGAGTAAGACAACATGCATAAAGAGGATGATGTGGTCAAAATACTAATTTGCCTAATAATTCTGCACTCCCTGTATATACATTCTGCTTCAAACTATATGATTTAGGTGACCTTGTATCACATACCAATATTCAAACCATACCCTAGCTTTAGCGCCAGTATTTCCCAGTCTCTTGTTCTTTTCTTTTGTTTTTTTTTTAGAGAGGGACCCCCATATACTCGGCATATGGTAGATATCAGTGCCAATTCTCCTACTACCTCCTACCTTTGTCCTTCTGTAAGAACAACGTAGCCCATCATTTACACATTTCTCAAGTTTGTCATCTGCAGCTAAGAAATTGAAGTGTTTTTTATGATCTTACAGATCTCTGTATATTCTGTAAGAAAGGTAACACCTTGAAAATTGGATTTTAAGTTATCTCGGGCTACGGAGTGGTCTTGAATAAGATCAGTCCTGTCTATACTTTACACTTGTCTTTCTGCTCTGTAGATAAATTGGTTAGCGTAACCTCTCTTTTTCAATCTATTTCTAAGATCTTTAGATTGTTCAAGGAATGTTTCCTCAAGGGTGCAGTTTCTTTTAACCCTAACGAATTGACCCTTAGCTACTGCAAAAGGGAGATGTCGGGATGACAACTCTTGGCATGCAAGAGTGCATTGCCTGCGGTGGGTTTCCTAAATATATTTGTTACAATTTTTCTTTCTTTAGTCCCCTTGATCGAGATATCATGAAAATTGATTTAGTCTTTTTGCAGTTCAGAGGTAAATTTTAAACCAATAGTGTTGTTATTCAAGTGGTCAATAAATTTAGAGAATTCAGAATCACTGCCCAGCCATATCAAAAGCAAATCATCTATATAGAATCCATAATAATGGACTAGATGTCTGAGGGGAGCTCCCACCATCTCTCTGGAGATAGAAGTCCCCCTCAAACTTAAAGTAATTATGGGTGAGCAGATATCTTATTATCAGAATATATTGCTGGAAATCATCAGTGAATCTGGAGTGATATTTCAAAACGAAAGCTATTGCTTCTAAACCCTCCTTATGGGGAATAGAAGAATACAGCTCCACCACATAAACAGTGGCCCACCTGAAAGAATCATGGTCCCATCTCATATCTTCCAACACATTTATTACACATTTGGTGTCACTCTACTCCTCAATTCCTCTAGAGCCATTTTTTCTCGTCTCGTCAAATTTGGTCTGGCACTTCTGTTGGCTTGCTTGAGTTCAGAAAGGTGTCTCTCAACCCTCTTAAAAAAGTCTCTAGGGTTTGCCCTCTACTGTGTATAGGGTAAAACGCTGAAGGATTTTTAAATCCTCCAAAAGAGTTTGTGAGTGTGAAGTCAGTCTCATGAACACCCTCTCTCAGAAGGTGTTCAAGGGTAACTGTTTCACAAGCCTCTTTAAAAGTATGGATCTGTTAGATGAACACTTCACCCTTGAAGTAGATTCTATTTTTGAGTGCTCAGAATTGTCCAGTAAACTAGGTGTGTCATGATAATGTTTTTTTAAAGTAATATTTCTTAATAATTTATTTACATCCAGTAATGTTCTAAAAATATTAAAATAGTTGGTGGGGGATAAATTGAGGCCATAGCTAAGGACAGATAGGGGAGGTGTCAGTGTATAGTTGGATAAATTCACAACATTATTGCCTATTTGTATTTTTTTTCCATCTGTTCCCTCTGAGCTGGTAGTGATCTTGCCCCCCCATCTCCCTTGTCCTATCCCTGCTCTCTGTGGGGGAAGACAAAAAACCTGCTCTAGGTTTCTTTGATCTTCTTCATTAGAAACCTGTGCAGTAGCATTAGCTACTGCGTCGCTAATATAAGCATATGTGTATGTATGTATATATATATATATATATATATATATGTGTGTATAAATATATAAATATATATATATATATACACTCGCCATTGGTGAGTGGAAATCTAACAGTGGTGAGTGAAAGTTAGTGAGTGAATGTTGGACTACCTGCTACAAATATTATCTAAAGAGATATTATTATATCCATGAAGGGCAATGATATGTTATTCCTCTAGGGCTATAGGAACCCCATTAGTGATTTCAACAACTTAATTTTTCTATCCAGCTGTTTTTCTTCCTCGGAACCCTAGTTTATGTTGATAACTGCTATGCACTATCTTTGTCAATTTATTACTGTATGTAGCATTATTTAATTTATGTAATAAAATAAAAACAATATTAAAAAAATTACTGCACAATAAGGTGTTTCACAATGGCTAAACACATGCAAAGTGGGGGTTGATTAGTGTGTGTGGTGTGAGCGGGTAGTGGCTGGGATCAGAAGTGTTGAGTAACATTTTGGACTGGGTAGTAGCTTAGGACTTGACATTGTAAACCCTGTTTATATATATATATATATATATATATATATATATATAGACAATGTTACGGGCAGATCCCTTTCTCAAGACATATATATATTATTTTTTTTGGAATGTATCTTTTGGTTATTGTTACTTTCATATTATTGTTTACTTGGATGTCTATATTTGTTTTGAACCTGTATTATTTCTTTTTTTCCATTTGTATCTACTGTCACGGAATATAAATAAAAATGTAATAAAAAAAAAAAAATTACACTACATAAAAGTATGCATCAGACAATTTCTTTATATTTACAAAAATAATATTTTCGTAATGCATTTACATGTCTTTAGTTTATAAATGAAGTCCACATTTCCATTACATAGCTACCACTATACAGCAAATGTCTTAAACCCATTTGTCTAACCTGTGTCTGTCTCTGAAGGCCACCAGTGTTTCCTCTAAGGCCAGTTTTGTGAGCAGCCCAGCAGTGAAACAGTTAATTAGAGCAATTAGCAAACACTACACAATGCCGACTGCAAGGTGTGGTTCCCTTATTAACTGTTTCACTGCTGGGCTGCTCTCAAAACTAGCCTTGGAGGGAACACTGGTGGTTTATATGAAGTTTTCATATTCATGCTGCAAAATCTTTCAGTTGTGGTTACTACCTGTCGAGTTTTTTTCACACTGGTATAACAGAATGCTGAAGTTTGTAAACTGTGAGTAAAATGGAGTCTGATAGTGGATTGTGTGATGCTAATGTTTATGATTTATAATTGAAAATTATGAGCAAATATGTAAACGTGGACAGTGTAACAATCTGAAATTGTAAAAAAAAAGTGTGGATTTAGTCTATGATCAAGCACTGCCAAGAGATCATAAGAAACACTTTTAAAACATGTAAAACACATTAATAGTGAAGAAAATGTATATTAAATCATGACATAGGGCTAGATTACGAGTGGAGCGCTATTTATGCAATGTTCATATTTATCAAAATGTTTGACTATGTATTTACTGAAAATATTTCACATTCCAATGTTCTTTACATAGAAAAATATGTTCTATTTATTCATAAATACATATTTCTATATATATCTGATGGTATTTTAGTGCAATATATACATATATATATATATATATATATATATATATATATATATATATATATATATATATATATACAACAGCAGCATAGGAAGCACACTCCAATAGGAATCCTCAGACAAAAATTGTATATTTAGGGGTATATATATATATATATATATATATATATATATATATATATATATAACCCAATGAAATTCAGAAGGCTCTCTCCTCAGACTTATACATAACAAAACCAAAAGCCCACCAATATATACACGATCCCCTCCACCAGTCAATTACACCATCAGGCTCCATAGTGTCCATCGAGCGCAACTGCGCATGCGCCGAGGACGGTACGGAGCACCTATAGGGACATTATACTAAAAAAAGCAAAAATTAAAAATCAACACACCATGTTATTACGTGAACATGTCTCCTAGCAACATGATACAAATATGCTCTCTACCACATTGGTTGTTCTTGTTAATAACCGAGTGGGATGGTTTTAAACTAATAATGTAATTCCTTTTATTTTTTAACCCTGTTCATGCACAATTTATCAAATATTACAACATTCGCTTTGCTAACATAAATTTTACGTCGAAAAACTTCCCAGTTACTTTTTCAGTTAATTTTTCAGTTGATTTTACACTAGACCCAATATACATGAGCATGCTAGCATATCACAAAATTCCAAGCCTTAATCTGTACTGATTTTACTTGGCATTGTTTTAACTTGGTTTGCATATACTGAACAAATTAACTAAACTCATGCCTCACTGCATCAAGGCTGAATATAGACAGTGCTACATAAAACTAAAACATCACATAGAATCAGATAGCACCCAAACGTCAGCTACAAAAAATACTGGAAATACAGATTTGCATTTAATCCCTTAGGATACACTGTATCAAAATTAAATATTCACTGTGACTCCTTTTGTAGCAAATGCTTGGCCCTGTTACCTCATCTTGATAAAATTGGGATATTATCTATAATGATGTATCTAAGATCTGAGACACCATGTTTATTATCCAAGAAATGCCTAGCCACCGGCTGCTCTGATTTGCCATTTTTTAATGGCTGTCCGAATAGCAGACCAGTGGTTAGCCATTCTTCTTCTGAGGATATCTTGGGTCGTCCCAACATAAAACCTGCCACATGGACAGTGTAGCAGATAAACAATGCACTTTGTGGTACATGTCACCCAGCGTCTAATGTAGTATTTTTTATTAGTATATGGATGTGTGAAAAAATTATTCTGGGTTAAGCCACCGCAGGTCGTACAACCACTGCAGCGGAAGCAACCATTCTTGGTGGTATTTAACAATGTTTTATTTGTGTAGCTCTCTTTGTAATCTGGACGCAACAGTAGATCTTTCAGAGAGTGTCCTCTTTTAAAACCAACCATAGGGATTCCCATCTGGTTGAACGGTAGTGTTTTGTCAGTAGAGAGAATGTCCCAATGCTCTCTTAAGGATCTAGGAGAGTTCATCCTTTCAGGAGTAAAGGTGGTCGGGAAAATCATTCTATCCTTATCTTTCTCCTTCTGTGCTTTAGTCAACGCCTGCTCCTGTGTCACATCAATGGTTAAGCTAAAGCCTGATGTAACTGAGCCGTACCATAACCCCCTTCCTTAAATCTCAGCTGCATTGCCAATATCTGTTCTTTTTTTTTCTCATTCTCAGTGTTGTTGCCGACAACCTTCTTAAACTGTCACTTATGTAAAGCCCATTTCAAACTGGGTGGGTGACAACTTGTCACCTCTAGCATCAAGTTCCTGTCCGTGCCCTTTTGGAAAAGGGTAGTACAAAAACCAGTCCTCCCCTTGTTTATTCAGAGATCAAGAAAATCAATTTGTTCAGTATTGTCTGTAATTTTAAATTGTACCTGAGGATTAACCCCATTCAATTCTACAAACCATTGTAAAAGCTCAGCCGTACTTCCACCCCAGACAACAAACGGATCCTAAATATACCTCTTGTATCCGAGAATAGACTTGTTTTCTCTGTCTCAAAACATGTCATGAATAAATTGGCATAGGATGGGGCTACAGTGGACCCCATCGCTGTGCCAGAAATTTGCAGAAAAACGTATTTCTTAAATATAAAGTAATTATACTTTAAACAAGGAATTGCATAATAACATCGATTGGAGGACCAGTGTAAGGGTATTTCAAAAGGTGATGGAAGACAGCAGCCATTCCTTGCTCATGTGGGATTATGGTGTACAGACTGGTCACATCAAGTGTGACCAGTATGTCTCTACCATCAAACATTGGGCAAGTTTGTAACATCTTGATCAGCTCTATTAACTCAAGCAGAAATGATGAGGTATTGCACACAAGGGGTTGTAACATTGAATCCAAATACGTAGCCATTGGTTGTAAAATGTAACCCCACATAGATAGATATGTATATATATATATATATATTATAGATAGATATACTGTAGATATATATATATATAAATATATATATATACAGTATATATATATACAGTATATATATATATATATATATATATATATACAGTATATATATATATATATATATATACAGTATATATATATATATATATATATATATATATATATATATATATATGTATGTCTACTTTGATGGATGAAAGTGCAAAAAAGTCTTTGCCCTTTACACCATATTGTTTGAGTTGCTTAACAACATACTTAGAGAGCTAATTTTCCTTTAAGATGAAATCATTAATGCTTTATTGTTCGGCTTTTGCACTAGCAATGTAAACTCAGCCTAATATATCTAACTACATTCTGAAATTGTAGTAAATTTGAAAGAACAAACAAAAAAAACTCCAACTATTATTTTTTAAATGAATGGCTTTTTGTTTGACATATTTTGCCTTTATATAAATCAACAAGGTCCACTATATTGAGAAGTGTATTTAGAGTAATGGTGAGATTCTGACACTTCCATTACTTTATACAGATACAAGACTTGAGGTATGTTTCTGTCTTGAAGCATATTATGATGTTTATTGTTACTGAATATATTAATCAGACACCTGCTTTTAATTCAATATCTTTATAATTCTTGGCAATGCCCTGGTATTAACACTATATAATAGTAATGCCAATCTAATCAGAATCAACAATAGATTTGTTTTAATCAAATATTTGATCCTTAAACAATGGGTCCTTATCTTGGTTAACTCGTAAACCTTCAAAAACAAATATTTAAAATCATGAGAAAGACAGAGATCTATCCCTAAATATACCACACAATTTTCCTCTGAGCAAGAGAAATAGATAAAGGGGTATACAGTAGGCAATTCAAATACTGTTCTAGCTGGCGGTGCAGATCTCTCAGGGCTTAATTCAGAAGGTTTGTTTCTTCTCTCATGCCTCTTCTCAAGGATCTCAAATGAACAAGATCCCTAATAGTTCAATACAGTTGGAGAAATATGTAGCACATAATGGAAAATACTTAGAGGGAGTTTAAATATTCAGTGCTTTATTTATAGTTCTTGTTTTAAGTTATATAATAGCTCTTGAAGAAGACGGCCAACCACTGAAATGCAATTGAGCTAATTTTATTTGGTGATATTTTTTGTGTGAGCTTTTTACGCTTGTAAAGTGCTTTTATACTAAGGAAAGAATACTATTTTAAACAGACTGGATGCTGTTTTATGAATAAAGCATTGAACTCCCTGTGTGTATTTTCTATTTATTGCACTATAAATTGCACTACTGTGGATCTTTTTCCTTTGGCGGTCTGTGCTGCCAGCTGGAACAGAATTTGTGATACATTTTGGAGATATTACGGTAGGCTGATTTCAGGGAAGTAATGATTTCTGATATAGCTATGTGCACTATAAATTCAAATAATATTTGTACTATTTTTGCAATATACGTCAGTTGGAAAAAATATTTTTATAAAAAGTTATCACTGCTGAAGCTTTATCTGTTTACATGAATATGATTCAATATGGCAGCTGTGCTGCATGTGCTGTTGTCATGTGTTCTGTCACAAGTGGCCTCAAAACATGCTTTGAACACGTGTAAATGATCCTACTGCCACATGACAAAGGGGTTATAGTATGTCACTTTTAACAAGCGTTTCTGCAAATATTAATAAATTAATAAATTATTAATATAATATTGGGACACCTATTATTATTTTTTGTTCAACGGATACACATTTCTCCACCATTTGTTTGTGGTGACTATGTCTAAAGTAATATTTTTGTGATCACATCATTTATATTTGGGGCACCATTTATCTATATCGATACTAATAATATCCATATTTTTCTAAACATATATTTTTTAATAATTTATTGGTTGAAAGCATAATATAGGCGCACCTTATTTATCTTTGGATATACTATTTAAGTATCAGTAGAGTTTCATTCGCTTTTTAATAATGTAAGATTGTTTAAATACAGTGAACAAGTCTTTATATTTGCCTAGATGCCTACAGTTAACAAAAACTTGGAAGGGCATATTTTGGCCTAGACCAACTAAACCTGTGTTTAGGGCACCAGGATATTAGCGAGGCAGCAAATTTTGAGGGGTTTTTCTAAAAACATTTGACTCATATGATCTCCAAAATGTTTTTTTTTTTTTTTTTTTTTGAGTTTTAAATAAGCTTTATTAGGGAAAAATAAACTGCGATACAGAGTGTCATACCATAAAGTGATAATAGAAAAAATGTACAATTAGTTGCAGGTAGTACAATAGCTAACAGGCGGTTATGCCACAAACGTGACCAAGTGATGGATGGTATGCATTCAGTCTGGATAGGTATTCCCATCATACCTTTGATACTTATAAATAACAAAAATAAAAGGAAAGATATATCAACATAAATGAAACAAACGGGTTAAAATAAATTATCTAACAACCTATCAACCATTCCAGCTATTGCATAGGGTCAAGTAATAGAGGGGAAGAGTGTCAGGGGGGGGGGGGAAGGTCCACCTGGGCTATAGGGAGCTGTAAATTTCGGTCTATTTATCCAAAGTAACTAGTGTGTGGAAGAGAGAGTCCCAGTAGAACTGGATATTATGAAAAACTGATAGAGAGTTGTTTTTATAATATGAGTATTTCTCAATTTCAAGGAGTTCAGATGTGTTGTGTAGCCACTCCTGCACAGTCGGCACCTTTGAAGATTTCCACTTACGAGCGATAAGCAGCCTGGCACTGTTTAGGCAATATTGGAGGAGTTTCCATCTAAATTTACACCCCTTATCTGGTTTATAACTAAATAAAGCTGTGAGAGGGGATAGGTAGAATTGGTCACCTAGAATGCGTTTCAAGTGTTCTGTTATGTCATTCCAGAAAGGGAGCAACTTAGGGCAATGCCACCATATATGGGCCATTGTGCCGGGGGACCCACAACCCCTCCAACAAGTCGCGTTAGTATTCGGGTAAATTCGTTTGAGCCTATCTGGGGTGAGGTACCAACGGTACAGGATTTTGTGGTTCATTTCTAAAATCCTGGGGGAGGATGAGGATTTGGAGGATTGATAAAATATATTTTCCCATTGTCATTAGAGACAGGGAGGCCAAGGTCAAGGAGGGTAACATAGGATGAGGGGGGCAAATTAAGGGTAGAATCCAATAACTTTTTAGTAATCGATAGGGCCCCCCTGGGTACTATCCCCTCATGACAAAATCTCTCGAAACGGGAGAGTTCTCTCAGGAGGTCCCTCTTGTGGGGTGAGGAGCTCAACAAATGAGACAGCTGCGCATGCTTTAACCAGTGAGAGAAAACCCCCCCTTTAGTGTCTTTTAATTGGGATCTGTGTTTCAGTGTTCCCTTGTCTGTCAGGCATGCGAATGGGATTGTCTGGTCAATATCTATTTGGCCCGCTTCCGTGGGTAATATCCCCCCCACTGAGCTCCGCATTTATTGGTACAGGGGTCAATGGTGAGACATAAGTAGATATTCCCTTATTTTTAGTCCTAATTGAGTCCCATGTCCGAAAGATATGTGACTATGTCAGTGATGTCCTGGCAATTGTGGGTCTGCAGTTGTGTTTGATCCAACAGAGTGGACCAATAGAAACAGTGTCTAGTAGGTGTGAGTCGATAGAGGCCCAGGTCTTTGTAGAGGAGCGGTCATGCGACTCCCACACCCTCTGTAAGACAATTGCTTTGTAATATTGGGAAATAAAAGGGACCCCCATGCCCCCTTCTCCCACAGGCTTAAATAGGACTCTTTTGCTGATGCGGGGCTTAATGCTCCCCCAAATAAAAGTGTTTATTGTCGATTGCAGTTGAGTTAGGTATGATTCAGGTAGATGTATTGGGGCTGCTTGGAGGACATATAAGATCTGGGGAAGGGTGGTCATCTTGTCCGATTGGATCCTACCCCACCAGGATATTGGTTTGTTTTGCCATGTGTCAAAGTCTTTCCTAATCTTCTTTAGGAGAGGTAGATAGTTATGTTTGAATATTTTATCTACAGATGGAGTTAGTTAGATCCCTAGATATTTAATTTTGTCGTGTAGGAGTCTATATTGGCAAAGGGTCCGAAGGGTCTCGAATTCTCCTCTTCGCATATTGAGATTAAGGATTTCCGATTTCTGGGTGTTGATTAAAAAGTTTGAGTGCTTGCCGAAAGCCTCAAACTCCTCAAGTAAATGGGGCAGGGATTCAGCTGGCTGGGTGAGTAGGGTGAGGACATCGTCCGCGTAGAGAGTGAGTTTATAAGTATTGGTGCCTAATTGTATACCTGTTATTTTAGGGTTGTTCCTAATATGGGACGCTAAAACTTCTATAGAGATGGCAAATAGGAGAGGAGACAGGGGACACCCCTGTCTCGTACCATTTTGTATATTAAAGCAATCTGATAACATTCCGTTCACTCTAACCTTAGCCGAGGGGAGAGTATATAAGCTAAGGATTCTTTGGATCATGACAGGGCCGAAGCCAAAACCCACAAGACTATGCTTCAGAAAATTCCAATCCAGCCGGTCGAACGCTTTTTCAGCGTCTGTGGAGATTAAAATAGAGGGGACATCCGGCCGGCTGGACTGTTCAATTAGCTGCAAAACTCTGATGGTATTGTCTCGGGCCTCTCTTTTTGGTATAAAACCTGACTGGTCAGCGTGGATAATTTGTGGGAGTATTTGATTAATTCTAGTGGCTAGGACCTTGGCGTAGATTTTCAGGTCAGAATTCAGTAAGTATATTGGCCTGTAGTTACTAACTGCTGTAGGGTCTTTACCGGGCTTGGGTATCACAGAGATATGAGCCTCTAAGAAACTCTTGGACCAATGATTACCTTCATCTATGGATTGGAATAGGGAAGTCAGGTGAGGGGTTAGTAGATTACTGAATTGCTTATAATATATGTTGGAAAAGCCGTCTGGGCCCGGGCTTTTGTGTGACGGCAAGGATTTTATAGCTACTAAAACCTCCTGGGGTGAAATGGGATTATCTAGAGTCTCGGCTATTTCTTTGGAGATATTTGGGAGTTTAGCAGCCGAGATATATTGTTCGGTTGCTAAAGGGGTATTCGCTAATTGTGGAGGGGGAAGGTTGTAGAGATTACTGTAATACTTCTGAAAGATCTCAGCGATCGACATGCTGCTTACCGCCTGGTTCCCTGACTCATCCAGTATTTTATGAATGTACGAATTAAGTTTACGTTCCCTGAGGGTTTTAGCAAGTGAGGGGCCTATTTTATTTGATCTGGCTAAGTGTAGTTTCTTAAGAAAGAGAGCTCTAGTCTGAGCTTCTGCATAGAGCAACTGATTCAGTTTGTTTCTGCGCTGTCTAAGTTGTGTGGAAAGAGATGCGTCCCAGGGGGTTACCTGGTGCTGCCTCTCCAATGTGCATATAGCCTGTAGAATATTATCACGGCTAGTTCTATACTGTTTTCTGTGTCTGGCCTTATGCTTGATAAATTCGCCTCTGAGCACGGTTTTATGAGCTTCCCAAAGGGTGTGAGGGGAAATTTCGTCTGTTTTGTTAAGTCTGAAGTACTCTTCTATACTTTCAGCTAGCTGCTTAGCTATGTCATCATTTTTAAGTAGGGACTCGTCGAGTCTCCAGACAAAAGGAGATAAAGGGGTCTCTGTCCATTGTAAATTTAAAGACACCATGGCGTGGTCTGACCAGGAAGTAGGTGTTATGTCAGCATCTCTTACCACATCATATAGAAGCTGGTCAGAGAAAATATAATCGATGCGGGAGTATGTTCTGTGGGGGTTTGAGAAAAAGGTATATGTGTGTTGGGAAGGATGTTTCGTTCTCCATACGTCTACTAGTGTTAATTGTTGGAGAATAGATATTGTGTCTGATAGCGTCTTGGGGGGAGCACAGCTACGACCTGATGAGCAGTCGAGCGTTGGGTCAAGAGCTAGCTCCAAAATGTTTTTAATTGTTAATTGTATTACTGATCAGTGATCACTGTTATGTAGTTCAGTAGTGAACTAAAAATAGGAGAATACTCGTGCGTTATTTCGGCCTATCCCATTAACTGGGATTTTCATCTCCGAGAGCACTGTCATGTTTAATTTGCATTTTTATTAATTATATTTCCTCAACAAGAATTTGCTAGTTGTCAGTGCTGAATATAAAAGGGATTATATTGCATGAATACCCCATTTGCCAATTATTGTGTATAAAACTAAAAGTAGACTATACTACTGACAAACCATTACTCATATATGATATTAATTCTTCTCTAATTTTATTTTTTCTGTGCTACTTCATAAATGTTTTCTATTGCCTGTAAAATATGATCAGAAGACCCCTTTAAACATACTTGTTTTTAAAAAGATTGATGCATTTAGTATTTAAGGGTAGAACAAGTTCAGACAACGGTTAAATAAACAATTAAGAGAAGGAAATGTTAAAGTTACAGACATGAGGAAAACAGAGAACCAAAACCTTTTGTTAACAGCAATATCTTTTCTCACGTTTAAGATCATGTAACACAAGTAGAGAATTCTTTTCACACATGTAGAAATATGGCCTGTTTGTTTGGCTAACGTGAAAGTTAATCTGAAAAAAAATAAAGTCTGTATACAACATGAATAAATAAAAGAAATATGCAGCTAATATTAAATGAATTCCAAATAAAAACTAAATATATATACAAACCTGGAATTCCAAAATACAAACTTATTTTTTCATTTATATTTTTTTTAAAGTAAAATGATCAAAATCACTATTTTTCCCTGCCTGTAAGTCACAAGTGCCTTTGATTTTCTGTGTTCCAAAATGCAAATAATAGTCTACATTTACAAATATTACCTTTATGATTACAGTTCTGTACTGTCTTTCTTGTATACTATACTTTGTATAGATGTATAATATGTACTATGACATGTAAATATTGCCTAAATGACATAAAATATAATCCCATCCCCTCTCAAAACCGTCCTGTTTTAAAGATGCAAATTTTCTAAAATCCAAAACTTTTCCTGTCACAAGCAGTTTATATAAAGGGTCTTCTACCTGTATATTCAATTCCTACATTTAATTTTCATAGAGCCAAATTATGAGTGGAGTGCTATAGTTGAGGAGCTTAAATGCAAATGCGAGATCGTTGTGTTCTTTACTCTGAAATCCATATTACAAGTGGCGCAATGTTTAAATTACAACAAATGTGTTTGCGCAAACTCACGGTAATTTATGTGCCCCATATTATCTATGGGTGGCGTTGAGTGAAATGTCCACTTGTATTACATGTTGAAAGTAAATGCGATCGGTCAAAATCAATCGCATTTAACGCTCAAACTTTTTTTGGCCGAGGAAACGGTTGCACTAAACTACACTATAAACCCCTAAACCACCACACTCCCACATCGCAAACTACTCCTCTACACTATAAATCTCTAAACCACCACACTCCCACATCGCAAACTACCCCTCTACACTATTAACTCCTAAACCACCACACTCCCACATCGCAAACTACCCCTCTACACTATTAACTCCTAAACCACCACACTCCCACATCGCAAACTACCCCTCTACACTATTAACTCCTAAACCACCACACTCCCACATCGCAAACTACCCCTCTACACTATTAACTCCTAAACCACCACACTCCCACATCGCAAAAAACTCCTCTACACTATAAATCTCTAAACCACCACACTCCCACATCGCAAACTACCCCTCTACACTATTAACTCCTAAACCACCACACTCCCACATCGCAAACTACTCCTCTACACTATTAATCTCTAAACCACCACACTCCCACATCGCAAACTACCCCTCTACACTATTAACCCCTAAACCTCCAAAAACCTTATTAACCCCTCTACACCCTTACACCCCCACATCACAAACTACCCCACTACTCTTTTTACCCCCAAAAAACCTGAAACAAAAAAGCTACCATTACAGAAAATAAAAACCCTATTCTAAAAAAAAAAAAAACGCACCCAAAAAAATCCTAATACTAAACCCCAAAGATTATAATCACCAAAGTCGAATCCTATATAGTCGGTCCTATATTCCGGCGGCGCTCCATCTAATGACCGCTGCTTCTTACAGTGCGGGAAACCGATTCGCATATGCTCAATTCAAGTGTTAATTACAAATGTCACTGTGCAAATGTTGTATTAATTGTTTGCCTTCTTTTTTTGTGTAACCAGAACTGCTTATCTGGTTTTTATGTACCTGCAACTGGCTAAAGATTTCTAATAAATGGCTATATTACAAGTGGCTCGTTAACGTTAGCATGAACGCGATTTTGAAATATCTGGGTCACATTAATTTGAATGCGTAATACAAGTTGAAAGTAAACATTTTAGCTCGACCGCATTTGAATTTAACACACAGTGGGTTAGCATGACTGAAAACTTCTCGTAAAGGGTTAGTGATAAAATAAAAGATGCACAATTCACAATATAAATGCATTAAAGTAAACTGTTACACTCATATAAACACCATCTGATGAAAATTATTAATATAAATATTAATACATTTTTTTTAATAAGGGTTCAATGGTGTATGGTATATGGCCATGTATTTGACTGCAAAGGGTTATAATATATACGTCAAAAAAAGTATTCAATAAAAATATTTAATAATGTGTTTGTGTATTTATTGTAAATATTTATCATTTCAATGTTCTTCACATACAGGAAAATGTTATTTCTATTTTAAATAGATATTTATATAAATATATGTATCTCTATATATACCTATTATACTTATATATCTATTTGTATAGATATATATTTTACATTAACATTTTCTGATATATATATATATATATTTAAAAATAAAAAGTACTTTTTTTCTATGTGAAGATCATTGAAATGTAAAATATTGGTAATGCGCTTAGGGTTGCGCCTTAGGTCTGATTCGGTGTCGGATTATCACACATGCAGAATTAGTTATCTTAAGGGGCATTAAAATTTTTAAAATAGTGTTAAAAATATTAATAATTATTATAGATACTGTAAAATACCCATATATATTCTATGTCTTTTTTTTTAGAATATACATCTATAATAATAATTTACATGAATTATTACTATTTTTCAACATTTTGGGCTAGATTACAAGTTGCGCCATGTTTTATTTTTTGTGATCGCGGAAACTCCGCTAGAGTTAAGCTTTTTGCGCTAGTTGGGTTTGCGTTCGTATTGCAAATAGAAAAAAACTTTTGCGCAGGCAGTAAGCCGAATAGTGTAAAAAACCTAACTTAAAGTTTGTGTGTGCCTGTATTCCCCCATAGAAATCAATGGAGAAAAAAAGTTGAAAAAACACCCATTGCACAAACAACATTGCAACTTCGCATTAGCAAATGCGAAATATTTACAGTAAATACATAGTTAAAATCTTTATTAAATCTTTTCAACTACTTAATGGAAAAGGGCTCTAATGCACTTATATAAGTCTATATGTGTGTACATTATATACTTGTGTTTATATGAGTATATATGCCTGTCAATACATATATACACATATAAATACATTAATATAAGTATACATATATATATGTGTGTGTGTGTGTATATATACATATGCGATTCATGCGCTCAACTATACCAGAGGATTGTGGATGATATGGTACATGAAATCTTGTCTGTATTCCCAGTAGGGCACAGAGATTTTGCATTACCTGACCTGTAAAATGTGTACCCCTGTCTCAATGAGTGTTGGAAACCCCATCTTGAGAAAACATGTTCCCACAGTGCTCTGGCAGTAGACTGTGCAGTATCACAACGAAGTGGAATAGCCTCAACACATTTTGAAAAAATATCTACAATTACTAGGGCATACCTGAGACCCCCCTTTGATAGTGGAAGTGGGCCTATAAAATCAATTTGGATAACTTTCCAGGGGCCATCTGCTACTGGTATTCTCTGGAGAATGGGTCTATGACCTTTAGGACGTGGATTAATTTGAGCACAAATTAAACACTCTTGTACACATTTTAAACAGGTTTCTGCTAAATCTGGCCAATGAAATTTTTGCCTTAAATGGTATTTAAATGCACTTTGGCCAATATGCCCAAGAAGAGAATGTGTTTGCTGTGTTATAGGTCTCTGCAAATGACTTGGGACCACAAAAACCAATTTAGCCTGTGGATCAGTGGGATTGGAGTAACATATTAAGCCATTACAAATTGAATAACCATTTGGGAGTGTTTGCTGTTCCTGTAACAGAGGGAAAAGGTTGGGATCTTTAGCTTGTTCTGTTTTCAAATCAGGTACCTCTGAATCTACCATTGTAATCTTTGCTATGTGTGCCATTGTATCTTAAGATGCAACATGCTCTCTCCATGCTTCCTGTGTCTCACCATCATTCTCATCTGATTGCCATGGTTCCCCATCTAAAGCTGCCTGTTTGGCTAACATGTCCACATGTGAATTCCCTTGTGAATGTTCATCTGTGAAATGTGTGTGTGCCTTAACTTTAACAATAGCTGACTGCAATGGGTGCTGTGTTCCCCAATCTACCAATTTCTTAAGGGCTTGAACATGTGACAATGCTTTGCCTGCTGAGTCTACCATTCCCCTTAGATTCCAAATTGGTAAGTACTCTGTCAGTGATCTGGTCACATAGGCACTGTCACTGTATATACAAATGTCTTGTGTGTCAAACCTGTGGAAAGCCATATAAATGGTTTCTAATTCTGCTCTCTGTGCTGAGAATGATCTTGGTAGCATAAATTTAAGAGCTAATTGTTGAGAGGGGACCCAAATAGCAAAACCAGTATTAAATTGACCACCCTGCCAAAATCTTGAACCATCTACATACATTTGTAAATCCTGGGGAGAAGTTTTGTCCCTGAAAAATTTATGAGGTGATTCCCTGTGTGTGAATGTCTCTGTGCAGTCATGGGGTTCACCCTGAGTGTGCATTAGTTGGGGTAATGTGTATTTTGCATTGTGCTGTACAGTGATGTCACAATGTTGCAAATCTATTAACCACCTAGTCACTCTTTGTGTTGAAACCCCACTTAATGATTTTTCCAACAACTGTTTTATAGGAGTGTGTAGTGTTTGGAGGATGAGCTTCCCAAATCCCACTATATGCTCAGTAGCCTGTACTGACCAATGCACCCCTAACAAAGCCTTGATACCTGAGTCATAACCTTTCTCTACTGGAGTAAGAAGCCTGGAAAAATAGCCAACAGGCCTCCATTTTTCAGCCTTCTCCTGCAGTAGGACTGTGGAAATTGAAGTGTCAGATGTGTATGTTTGTAAAGCAAAAGGGGCCTCCCTCTCCACTGTGGCAAGGGCAGGGGCTGATGCTAAACCTTCTTTTAACACTTTAAATGTTTCCTCATGTTCTACACTCCAAGGAATTTTCCCAACATCCTCCCCTTTCAAAAGATCATAGAGAGGTTTTGCTTTTTCAGCAAAGCCTTCAATGAAATCCCGATAAAAATTTACCAAGCCTAAGAATTGTCTTAAGGACTGCCTATGCAAAGGTCTGGGCACCTGAAGTATGGGTGTAACTCATTCTCTAGTAGGGCATCTTGTACCCTTTTTTGATACTCTCAAAAATGTCACCTTTTGTCTCATTAATTGTACTTTTGAAGTCTTTAACTTGAGGCCAGATTCAGCAATCAAGTCAAACAGTTCATTCAGCCGCTCCAAATGTTCCTCTATTGTCTCTGTTTGTAACAAAATATCATCTACATACGGTATGATACTTTCTGGGACTGAGAATGTTTTTAATACCTCTGCTAATGCTTGGTGAAAGTATGTTGGCTAGCTATGAAAGCCCTGAGGGAGCGAATTGAAGCAATATTGTGTGTTCGAAAAGCAAAAAGCAAACTTATATTGGCACTCTAGGGCTAGTCTGACACTCCAAAAACCATTACTTATATCCAGAACAGAATACCACCTACATGTGGCACTCAGTTTGGATACCACTTCAGGAGTATAAGCAACTAGATTTGTAACAGGTGGGGTAACTTTATTCACCATATGAAAATCAGCAGTTAACCTCCAAGTATTATTAGCTTTATTTACTGGCCACAAAGGAGAATTATTAGAGGAGGAACATTTCCTAATTACCCCTTGGTTTTCAAGCTGACTAATAATTTGCCTCACAGGTTCACAACGATCTCGCATTTGCATTTAAGCTCCTCAACTGTCTTTGTGGAGGGGGGGGGGGTCAGGGCCTACAATATTGATTTCAATGCCTTTTAATATGCCTCAATCATTCTTATGTTGAGCCCATATCTCAGGGAAATGCATAACCAATCTCTTCAAATCAGGGTGACTTTCAGTATCCGACCACACCCTTTCTGAAGGAATTGATGCAATGGATGCTATATGACTGATGTAAGAGTCATCTAATATTACAGGTTTTCTCCCTCTAGTATCCCTCCACAAAACATTGTTACACAGGTCCACTATCATCCCTTCTGATCTCATTATATCAGCACCAAATATTGTACCCTCTGTGTTTTTGCTCTGCCAAATGGGAATTTCCTTAGTCCACTGATTGCCTAGTGTCATAGTCACATTTGGGATAAGGGATGCTTGGGACTGGGATCCCCCAAGTCCCACAAGAAATGTCTGTCTTGTCCCTTGTGGGGGACTTAATGGTAAATCTGTCAGAGTCACTGAAGCTCCTGTGTCTATGAGGAGTTTTGTGCGATGGCCCTCAATCACACCATAGACACAGGGACGTTAAGAATGATCCCTAAAGGTGTTACATATAGGAACCATGTCATCCAGGGCCTGAGGTAGTCAATCAGAGCAGGATATCAGAGGAGAACCATTTTCATAATTCTTCTCATGATATCCCACTTCCCCTCCCCCCACAGTCATCACTCTCAAAGCCTCATGCGCTGGGCCATACAGATTAGTAGCAGGCCTAAGCTTTGAGGTGTATTCCTGTCCTGTTTTATCTGGGGGCTTAATCTTGTTATTTTTCCCTATCCAATTCTGGGCATAGCTTTCTTTTGGAGGTGCAGAGGGATATACTTTTTCCTGCCCTCCCTCAGTTTCCTTCTGAATTCTCTTTAAAAATCTGCAATCTACTCGTCTGTGCCCATATTTATTGCAGTAATGGCAAGTACCTTTAAAGGGACCCTCTGAATATTTTTGTTTCCCTTCATTAGTGGTTACCACAGCAATTCTGTGTTGCCCTGTGTTCCTTTTCTTTAGAATGTTCTGCCTAGCCTTCCCTATAATAGATAACACACCCTCTAGTGTATTCTTTTCCTCAGCCATCATTTGTATGCTAGGGTCCAAATATGTGAATTTTTTTATTAAATACTGAAACATATCATGAGGTGTCTGTTCTGGTGAAATTCTATGTGTCAATTTATATAATTGTTCAAATTTAGCTGCAAATACCCATGGGTCATCATTTAATGCTACTTGCATTTCTGCAAGAGAGTGACTGTCTAAATCTCTACTCCCTGTCACTAGTGTACAAACAGCTTTTAATCTGTCCCCATCTGAACCCCATTTATCCTCCTTAAACCAATCTGTGTTCAAAT
Source organism: Bombina bombina (assembly GCF_027579735.1). Taxonomy (NCBI): domain Eukaryota; kingdom Metazoa; phylum Chordata; class Amphibia; order Anura; family Bombinatoridae; genus Bombina; species Bombina bombina. Next base: position 759,950,896 of record NC_069502.1, on the reverse strand, counting down.
TAACTGGGCCTGCAACTGGTTATTGTAATCTAGCTGCAATGCTGCCTGGAAGCCAAATCTTTAACATTATACACGCCTCTTTAGGAGAAAGCATGTATTGTTTTATTGCAGACTCAAAATTTGACATGTTAGTAAATACTTCTGCTTTAACATCATACACTGGAAAGGGAGGTTTTAACTTTACCAGTTGTCTCATTACTTTATCTCTATCTTGGTTTTTAATGGTAGTTGATACCAGGGATGATGTTTCAGCAGAGGTGGTAGAAAAAAAGTAAATTTTGCGATTGAGTTAAATTTCTTCAACTGGATCTTAAACTGGGTGTTAGTGATAAAGTATCTGTTTGATGTTCTGGCTTAATTATCTGTGGGGTTAGTATTGGAATGTGTGTGCTCTCTGTATTCTGTGTGTGATCCGATCTTTCCTCACTGTGTGGAATAGGCACCCTCCCCCCATCAACATGTGGACTTTGCACCCTTCCCCCATCAACATGTGCCCCATCTTCCTGCGACACAAATGCATTCTCCTTATTTAATACTGCAACAGGGGTTAAGTTTGCAAGCCCCTGTCTCAATGAAGCTATAAGTTGGCCTCTCGCGTCATAATTTTCTTCTAAAGTATTAATATATTCTGCATTTACACCACACGTGGGGCAATTCTCATCCAATTTGTTACAATTGATCTCTGTTAACATGGCTATTGGGGGAGAATGTTCAAAGATTGCTCTATTCATTTGGACTTTGATAGCTAACAACAGTTTCATGCAATTCTGTAATTTAGATTTTTCTTTTGTTAAACAAAACCTCTTTTTATCAATAAGCTTATTCTCATTCTCACATTGCAACCACACATCTTTCAGTCTTTTAACTATGTCAGTATTCTCATCAATAACAGGCTCAAATGTGCTACATTCTGCATATTTAACAATTAATTCCATACTCACACTTTAAAGTGTCTTCAGACTGCCAGCAAATCAGATTCACGTCCTGCGCCGTATGATTTTCTCTGCGTCTGGTTCGACTGATCCTTAGGTATTCACCTAAATGCCTCTTGGATCTCTAGTCCTGGCCAAGGACCTTACTGCTGAAACGCTCAACTCAAAGACAGTACAGCAAAAACTAGGTTCAATTTTCGTCCAAAAATCACACTTGTATTATAAAAAGAACATGGATTTGTCCGTCCTTTAAACAAGTGTAGTTGGTAAGAAAATTATCGCTGGTTCGGCTTGCCAATGAAATAACTGAATTTGAATGTTATCTAAGACTCTATAAATCTTAGTGTCTGCTATACACTTTAGTCAAATGCTAATATATTTCTATTAATAATCCCTTATGAATTATTATACCCACTATAAAATATTAACACACAATCACTAGCTTAATTAAACTACCTGCAAGGAAATTACTTGCAAAGTCTTACTTCAGCAATACAAAAACTTTTATTACAATGAGGCTACATAAATAGTTACAATATGCAGATTAAATATAAATTACACATATGCATATCACTTTATAAATACACAGCACTGATTTAAACATCAATATTACACTAATACATTTGCCCAGTCTATGTGAAAGTATGGTGTGCTGTAAGTATATGTGTCAGCAAGAAGTACTTACTTGATGTTAACTGATTATCCCAAAGATAAAAGAGAATGAGCCCCAGTATTCCTGTTTCTTTTATTGTAAGTTTTTCATCCCTCCCACAATGATGTGGTCACTCATATGCCAGCCCCCTTGTACTGTTTAAGGTATGGTTTACAACCATACCATGTGGTCGGGGGAGGGAAGTCCTCTGGCCACACAAAAGGATCTCTATATAGCTCTTTACTTAAACCAGCTGGTCATCCTTATTGGATAGGGCCTGGTAATGTGATCTTTCTACATTCCAAAGTGACCCAGTATCTGAATGAGGAGTTAACCCCTTCTTGACCATTCAGCTGAGTTCTTGCAGTATTATGCCATATTACCCTTTTCTGACCATATCTGAATTCAGATCATGCCTTTATTACATATATATATATATATATATATATATATATATATATATATATATATATATATATATATATATATATATATATATATATATATATATATATATATACATGAAGCGAAGAAGAAAGGATCAAGCTGATGTCTCCATTAAAAGGTAAAAGTTTATTGTTAAAGGGACACTGAACCCCAATTTTTTTTTCATGATTCAGATAGAGCATGACATTTTAAGCAACTTTCTAATTTACTCCTATTATCAAATTTTCTTCATTCTCTTGGTATATTTATTTGAAATGCAAGAATGTAAGTTTAGATGCCGGACCATTTTTGGTGAACAACCTGGGTTGTTCTTGCTGTGATTGGTGGATAAATTCATCCACCAATAAAAAATTGCTGTCCAGAGTCTGAACCAAAAAAAGCTTAGATGCCTTCTTTTTCAAATAAAGATAGCAAGAGAACAAAGAAAAATTGATAATAGGAGTAAATTAGAAAGTTGCTTAAAATTGCATGCTCTATCTAAATCACAAAAGAAAAAATCTGGGTTCAGTGTCCCTTTAAGCTTAAAAGCAGCGAAATTCAAAGAGTACATCCATACGGTAAAACCAGTGTCAATGCAACCAGGTCTATCGCGTTTCAGCTCAGCAGAGCCATACTCATAGACCTCTGTTGCATTGCCTTAATGACCACAATATATCTGTTTCTGATTACACTTGATTAAAAACAAATGTGCCAACCCAGATTATCTACCGTGAAATACAGAACTAGGCTTTTATTTAAACCATGGGTAATACACTGCTTGCATAGAATACTGTCAAAAAACAACTATCTATCTATATTTATTTATTTATTAGTATAAAAAAGGAGTGTATCAGTTAATCAATTTTACAAAATGTAACTAATCTAACAAATGAACTTGGAAATTCCACTGTGACTTTTAAACTTTAGCCTTATTGGCTGCTAGTCAGATGTGCTCGCCAAGTGTGTTTATTAGCATATGAGGCTAAGTTAAGTGGATGTGTAAATGAATGAGTAAAAATGGTATCAATTCATAAACTATCAGCTATCCTATATAACTGAATAAATATAACTCAAAATATATTCAATTATGGATTATATATTCCTAATCACTAAATCCTGGATATATACACAAATTTCTGGACTATATGAATTGATATCCTTCCTTCTAAAACCAAGGCTGATGTAATTTTCAATTTGATAAAATTAGAAAAGTAGAAAAAATGACCAATCCCTCCACACAGGAGTATATCTGTACTTAATTCACATGTCTAGTGGAATTAGATCCCCTTGTTTGTGTGCATTAGTGATCTTTTCTACACAATATATGCTGGAATATACAAGCTAAAGAAATATCCGTAGAACTCAAGAATCATTGCTGAAAATTGACTAAATCAAATCTGGAATTAAATCCATCAGGCATTCTTGTTTTTAGCCAACAAATCCAGTATACCTCTGTATACCTCTTACTTAGGAGCTTATCCAGATCACCTCCTCTAGTTGTCAAAGCCACTTTTTCTATAATGAGCCATTTAAAGGACGCAGTATTGCGAGCATGTTTTTCTATAAAATGTTTGGCCAAAGGGGACAACTTGTCCTCTCTTTTTCTGCTCATATCATTGTCTACAGTTTTACTGGACAAGTGCTCTCTAATACGAGTCCTTACTTCCATTAGGGTTTTACCTATGTACTGTAAATGGCAAAGTTTTCATTCTATGAGGTAGACAACACCTTAAGTGCGACAATTCACACAGCTATCAATAAGAAATATACCGCCTGTTTTTTTCTGAGGAAAATTAATTGGCTATTTTCGCATGCTTGCTGGCTTTGCAGTCAGCGAACCCACATTTGTGCATGCCCTTAACATGCCACCACGAGTATTGACTTTTGGGAGGAAGAGAGGCAGATGGAGATACTCTATTCTCAATGGTTTTTAACCCCCTGTAAGAAAAACAAACATTTATTTGGAGGTTATGTCCAAATGTATCATCTGCTGATAACATCGGTAGGCGTTTCCTAATTATACTGCAGATTTCCCTATACTGAGTTAGAGTATTGCGTTACTAACTGGATTACTCCTTGCTCTTTTTGACTGGGAATTGACCGCAAAGTGACACTGCAAAGTGTGCATTTTTAACCACACTACTGATGTAACCCCTTTCTTTATCTATATGTGCTGCTTCCTTGTTATATATTTGTTGTTCAGTGCAGTTGTGTCTAATCCGTAAGCGCTGTCTTTTAGCTATGGCCTTGATCGTTTGCATTGGGTGACTACTTCTTGCGTGCAAGAGTGATTTTTTATGATGGATTTCTTGTAAAGCCTGGTTTAAATACGTGCAGTTTTTTGATTGCCTAATAGTGTTACATCCAGTTAAATCTGACTGCTGTGTACCTCATGTGTAAATTGTACTGCCTCATCTCGGATGTTTCTACATACTTCAAAAAAAGATCCAGAGCATCATTATCCCCTTCCCATATTACAAGATCGTCAATATAATGTTTGTATAGTGAAATGTTTGTGTTAAACAGATTTTGATCTCCATAGATGCAGCACAGCTCCCACCACCCCATAAAGAGGTTGGCATAGGAGGGTGCAAACTTTGCCCCCATAGCTGTGCTGCATCTCTGGAGATAAAAAGAGCCCCCAAAGCTAAAGTAGTTATGGGTCAAAAGGTACTCAATTACTCTTAAAATATACTCTTGCATATTTTCACTGTACTTGCTCCTTTTAGACAAGGAAAAAGAAACTGCCTGTAGTCCCCATTGTATGTGGTATACAACTATACAGGGATAAAACATTGAGTGTTATCCATTTGGAATTCTTTGTCCATTTCAAGTCATCCAGTATCTGAATGAGATGCTTTGAGTCCCTTAAATAACTTGCCAACTTGGTCACAAAGGCTGTAAAATAGAGTCCAACCACTCTGATAGTGGCTCTAAACTAGAGCCTACTCCTGATACTATTGGGCGACCCTTCACATTGGCTAGACTTTTATGTACCTTTGGGAACGTGTAGGAATAAGGGTTTCTGTGGATGTATATTCAAAAGATATTCATGAGTTGACCTGGGGTTGGGTTCTGCCTCTGCCTCCCCCCCCCCCTTTTTGCTGGGTGATCTAAGCCTGTGTGAGGAGGTTGTTTTATAATAGGTGCTGGTACTAAAAAAAACTTTGTTCAAACCTATTCCTATCTCCATTTTGTGACATAGTTACTCTATTAGTAGTGTGAGATTCCTACTTTTTGGTGTGGGTTTTTCTCTTAGCTCCTAAGGAGTCTAATTTTAGAGTACTGGTTATAAAACTGGTTGCAGTGGCTGTGGGTCATCATTATCCCCACTATTGTCATCTGTGGACTCTGTATCGGAGAAAGTCACTTTTTTGTTACCCTTAGAGTTAGATCTACCCCTACGTCTAAAATTACTTCTGTTGTTGTTCCTATAAAAATTAGATCTGTCCTTTATGGACAGCATTAGTCTGATAATCAGTCCAATCTCTCAAAATGTGGTCGTCTTCATTTGTACAATCTCATCAGATGATTTTTCTACTGTGTTGGAAAGAATTTTATTAAAAAATGTGGTATGCTATCATAGACTGATGTTTTACCAGATGTTGATGCACTGTAGTAATAAACACTGATATCTATCAGCAGTTTTTCCTTGTAGGTAATAATCATATACATGAGCCGAAAGGAAAATTCATCTAAGACTGTGTTCCACTCTTCCTTAAACTTTGTATCATCTACTTCAAAGGTAGGCAGTTTATCAATAATAAGACCTCTAGGTATCATTTTTGAGTTTACATATTTTTCTAGAGTCCATTTATCAAATTTTATTTTCTCAGCCTTGATCATGAGTACCTCAGTTTTGGAAAACAGGTCTGATAAATCAAGATTTGTCAGAAAAAATTGTATCAAAGTCTTTGCTGCATATCTCCAACTCATGTGGGTCCCTTAATGAATAAAAGCCACTGTGTTCAGTCATTATTGCTGTTGCCTCTACTTCAAGGTTAACCTGTGTTTCCATAATCGGATTAATAAGAAAGTCAAGAGACCACACACAGGGAAACACTCCACAGATAATACTTGTGAACTTATGTGCTAATCAAAATATGACAGAATTGTATATAGCCGGTGCTCAACCAGTTATCCAGTTCATATATCCTATTAACCCTTCATGGGACTAAAGCTCCAAGGCCCCTATTTATGAAAGTCTGGCGGACCTGATCCGACAGTGTGGATCAGGTCCGCCAGACCTCGCTGAATACGGCGAGCAATACGCTCGCCGTATTCAGCATTGCACCAGCAGCTCGCAAGAGCTGCCTTCTGACTCGCGGCCAGCAGGGGGTGTAAATCAACTCGATCAGGATGATTTCTGGCAATGTCTGTCCGCCTGCTCAGAGCAGGCGGACAGGTTATGGAGCAGCGGTCTTTGTGACCGCTTCTTCATAACTGCTGTTTCTGGCAAGCCTGCAGGCTCGCCAGAAACACGGGGCATCAAGCTCCATACGGAGCTTGATAAATATGCCTGCAAGGCTCAACAGAGACCCTAGTAAACAGGTTTTACCTGTGAATTATAGAAAAACAAGAACCCATTGGAACCAGGGATAACGGACTATATATATACTGTGCGGTAAGTCTTTCTGTGTACCCGGCGGCTCAATGTGAAATTAGTAGTAATAATGTTCAGAGAATGAAGTAGTACGTCAAATCAGTTCCCTGAGATAGTACAACCTGGCGATATAACTCACCTTGATGCAGCCGTCCCGATCAGTCGCCTCTTTCTAGTATATGGTGAACGGTATCTGTCCAATAGTGTTCGCCTCTCATTCAGACACCACGCTTGCCATTCACATGCTAGTCGCGTCTCCATCGTCTCACCCCTTCCAGTCTTCGGCCCCGGGTAGTGATGTCACAGGCACTCCTCTCACTGCTGGAGCAATCTCTCTGCCGGCAAAATTAAAGTGGAGACTCTGCTGAATATCTGGTGAACTTGTGTACAAAGCGAAGAAGAAAGGATCCAGCCGATGTCTCCATTAAAAGCTTAAAAGCAGCGAAATTCAAAGAAGACATCCATACGATAAAACCAGTAACACTGCAACCAGGTCTATCGCATTTCAGCTCAGCAGAGCCGTACTCATAGACCTCTGTTGCATCCTTTATGACCACAATATATATGTTTCTGATTACACTTAGTTAAAAACAAATGTGCCAACACAGATTATCTACCGTGAAATACAGAACTAGGCTTTTATTTAAACCATGGGTAATACGCTGCTTGCAATATAAAACTGTCAAAAAAACAACCATCTGTCTATATTTATTTATTAGTACAAAAAAGGAGTGTATCAGTTAATCGATTTAACAGATTTAAATTAATCTAACAGATGAACTGGGAACTTCCACTATGCCTTTTAAACTGTAGTGTTACTAGTCAGATGTGCTAGTCTGATGTGTTTATTAACATATACATACAAATACATCTATATCAATGATTATTATTATTATTATTAGAAAGTGTTATGAGTATAAGTGTACTTTGTAATTTTATTTTTGAAGTGTTTTGTGCAACTTTTTAGTTTCGGAAAACTGTTAACCACAGCTCTGAGATTGTGGTAAGGATTAAAGTGTAAAAGGCGATTGCGCGCAATTTGTAATATCAGCGAAAAGACAATATCGCTTGCATAAAACAGTTTGTGCCTCACTTTTAATCTATCTTTTTATATTTAATAAATACATAACACACTTTAATGTAACCCGGGTTGAAGCGCACATGAAGAATTTGTGTACTCCTGTGGGGTTTATGTGTGAAAACATGTTATCTTAAGGTGCCTTATGTATTTATTGAAAAATAATAAAGTGCCGTAAAACATGTTGAGATCTGTGCATATCCTAAAAGGGCTAATTAAGTAAAAATAGTTTGCATAAAAAAATTGTTTAACGTTTGCTGGCAAGTATTTTAAAATAATTTTTTAAAAAAAAGCAAAATTATTTACATAGCCATGCTGTCTGGAGTAGTCTGATCCACCCCCTTTAGCTTAAGAAACACAGGTATTGTATTTCAGCTGAACTCACAGCTGCTTATTTGCTTATAGGCATGCTCCAGCAGATAATGAGTGTGCAGATCTGCATTCAAGCAAAGGTAGATATAGATACACCCATAGAAGGAAATGTGTGGGGAAATTTAAAAAAAAGGGTTAATGGTGAGGCACTGCAGTATAAATTTGCAGGTTACGTAATTAAAGTACAAATTATTATATTTTGTCTCTATCCCAACTTGTTTTATGTCTCTTTAATGTAAATAATTATAAATATACTAAAATATTTTTTTAAAAAAAACATAGAATATATATATATATATATATTTTACAGCATTTATTATAATTTATTTTATATTTAATATTTACATAACGTGCCTTAAGATAACAAATTTGGAATGTGCGCTTATCCAACACCGCATTAGACCTAAAGTGCGCAGCCTGAACCACGTTACACTTATTTTACATCCCAAAGTTCTTGACATAGAAAAAAATTACTTTTTATGTTTCAATATATGTTGCTATTTATATCTCATAATGTTAATGTAAAATACATATCTATACATACATATCTACTGTATGTATATATATATATATATATATATATACACAACACACAGAGAAAACCCAGCACTCACTTACAAGCTCTCAGCTAAGATTTAAAAGCAAAAATGGAAAGGTTAGTCACCGCATCTGGCCAAATGGGACAAGCTCAGGCACCCTTCCCTTGTTTTCAGTTTGTTTGGATTTGAAAGCTTGCATTGTGTGGCTGTTTTAGGGTCTCAGGTATTGGAAAGGACCTTGACGTGGTACCTGAGCTTGTCCCATTTGGCCAGATGCGGTGACTAACCTTTCCATTTTTGCTTTTAAATCTTAGCTGAGAGCTTGTAAGTGAGTGCTGGGTTTTCTCTGTGTGTTGTATTAATTTGTTTTGTAATTTTCCCTATGGTTCTTGCACCCAGACCTGTCTGGGGTTAACTGCTTGTGGCTCTGGGGACAGCACAGCTTCCTGTGAGTGCCAGTGGCACCCAGGGCTGAGCATGTTGCAGGGTCATGGGATGTGTACCCGGTCCGGTATGAGAGTGCAGTTCCCTTCCGTGTTTTGTATATATGTATTAGCATGCTAGCAATAAGTGTTTTATTCTTTTGCGCTCTCCATTAAAGTCTATGGGGAGAATAAGTAAGTGCAGTTGCAATATATCTTAAAGGGACATGAAACCCAAACATTTTCTTTTATGATTTAGGTAAAACATACAATTTTAAACAACTTTCCAATTTACTTCTATTATCAAATTTGTTTTATTCTCTTGGTATCATTTGTTTAAAGGGACAGTATAGTCAAAATTAAACTTTCATGATTCAGATAGGGCATGCAATTTTAAACAACTTTCCAATTGACTTTTATCATTAAATTTGCTTTGTTCCCTTGGTGGTGTTTTTGAAAAGCTAAACCTAGGTAGGCTCAAACTGATTTGAAAACCGCCTCTAGCTCAGAGCATTTTGAAAGTTTTTCACATTTAGACAGTACTAGTTAATGTGTGTCATATAGATAAACATTGTGCTCACTCCTGTGGAGTTATTTAGGAGTCTGCATTGATTGGCTAAACTGCATGTCTGTCAAAAGCACTGAGATAAGGGGGCAGTCTGCAGAGGCTTAGATACAAGGTAATCACAGAGGTAAAAAGTATATTTGTATAACTGTGATGGTTATGCAAAATTGGGGAATTGGTAATAAAGGGATTATCTATATTTTTAAACAATAACAATTCTGGTGTAGACTGCCCCTTTAAGGAGCAGCAATGCACTACTGTTTTTTTAACAGAACACATGTGTGAGCCAATGACAATCGGTATATATATATATGCAGCCACCAACCAGCAGCTAGAACCTAGGTTCTTTTCTGCTCCTGAACTTACCTGGATAAACATTCTCTGTAAAGGATAATAAGGGAAGGAAGCAAATTAAATAATAGAAGTCAAATGGAAAGTTGTTTAAAATTGTATGTTCTGGGTTTTCCAGAGGAGGAGCTAAGCGCATGCTGTGAGCGTTCTGCACTCCAGTCCTACAGCTGCTGGCGGAGTCTTCCCGCGCCGTGCCCTGAAGTGGGGCAGCTACTTGGACAGCTCGGTCCAATGCTACCGGAATCCCCGCAGTGGAACTCCAACCCACTGCTCTGACATATTGTCAGCTGGAAGGACTCGTACTCCCGCTCAGTGTCATTTCTAGGGGGAGCATATCAATCTCTGCACCTGTCTCTCCCTTCTCTCCCACGGATGCTGCGTGAGAGGAGGTGAGCGCCGTACAAGCTTCACGACACAATGGCAGAGTCCCCCGCTTAGTCAGCCTAACTCCTGTGGGAACTACATAGAACGCCAGCTCCTGTCTCACCCTCCTTTCCCACCGGTGTTGCGTGAGAGGAGGTGAGCATCACACAAGTCTTACGATAACACTGGAAAAACTCCTTACTTAGGCATTTTAACTCCGAAGGGAGCCATTCAGAACCCTTGTCCCTGTTTTACCCTCCTCTCCCACTGGTGCTGTGAGAGAGGAGGTGAGCGTCATACAAGTCCCAGGGCTGCTTCTGAGAAGTCTACTGTCTGGACAATTTAACATCTGGAGGAATACACAAGCATTGTCTCTCCCTCCTCTCCCACTGGTGCTGCGTGGGAGGAGGTGAGTATTATACAAGCCCCTAGGTTACACCAGCAAAAATGCTACAATTGCCGGCTAACTCTTGGCAGGGAAAGTTAACATTTGAAACCTGGGCCGGTCATTTCCTTGGCACTGTCATCTACGGAGTGCCATGGGACCTCCAGATTAAAACCCAGCATAATGCTACTTCTCACCTTCTTACAACAAACCGCAGCCTAATCACTAACCTGCAGCCAGGGCTTGCAATTGAACTCACTAGGACCCGCTCCCACACGCTTTGAGTGCAGATCAGAAGGCACTTTCTCCGGAGGTGTGCTGCTTTGCCCCTGGAGCAACAATGTTTGTTTAATTCATACGGCTGCTGTGATTTTGGTGTCCGGGGGTATTTTGGCACCTCCCTCTACCATTTTTCAATCAAGGGATTCGCTCTACTACCTCTCTCCTCTCCCCCCCGACTGCTGCTCAAGAGGAAGAGAGTGCTGTATCCTTATCTTGCCCGGAGGCAAAGTCACCATAGGCTGGTCTCACTTCTTCCTGATGCTTCGGAGAGGCTCCAGTAAGCCAGGCTGGTCTTTTATTCTTGCACAGGAGAGAGATACGACATGCTGGGTCTCTAGTCACAGGACCCCCTATTTTTAAAGTCTAAGAAGGACTACTTCTCATCATAGTAACCAGGACTCGGGCTGTTTGTAAGGTACTGTTTTTCTTTATACCTGATATAGGCAGTAAGTACAGCACCTGTAAAAGAGAGCTCTAGACTTGCAGGTTAATCTAATTACGGGAATTACTTACATAACTACAAGTCCAGCAGCAGGAAGAGGAAAAAGGGGGAAATCAAAGGGGAGAGGAGAAGTGGGGAGAGGGGAAAAAAGAAAGGAAAAGGAAGGCCATTATAAACCAAGGCTGGTTTAACATATAATTTTGCCATCATTCATACAGACTAACTAACTATTTCTCCCCCCCACACACACACCCTACCAGATCCTCTTAAGTCGTGCTCATAGCACTGGTGATAATACAAGATTACTGTTATTTCCATCCTGTCAAAAATAGTCTGTTTCTATATTATTTCTATATTTTTTGGTCTCTGTCAATGTACCACTGTAATAGTTAATTTTTTTTAAAAAAGGTGCAAATATACGTACTGTATATGCTGTTCATAGGGGGAAATTCAGACTCTCAGATAAATAAAAAATTCAATGTATCTTGGATTGGAGGCAGAAAACAACGCTGCATGCTACATTGAGCACTGACATACCATAGCAAGGGGAAGGTGCGGGGCCTCCCCTTTTTTATCTCCCTATAATTGATTTTTGCCTGACATAAGTGTAAGGTAGATGCAGTTTCTAGTAGTGCAGCAGATTGTAATTTTCGCAAATTTATAGAAGGGAAGTTAGGTAACTTATTAGCCCCATTTCACTGTTGCCACTGGGTTCCATATCTCATAGCTAGGGCAGTGCTATCCAATTCTCTATCTGTACTGAGTTAGATTTATTTTCTTGTTACAGATCTATTTCTCTAATCTCTCAATCACTAAAAGAAAGGGGGGAGGAGAAGACAGGGGGGGGAAGGAGGGGAGAAGAAAAGAAAAAGAAAGGCTTACTCTGGTTAATTCTAAGTAAATCTGAGAGTTAGAAAAAAAAAAAAATTATTCTCAGTTAAAGCCTTGTCAGCAACATGATACCCTGAAACCAGACTGAAACATTCTTGAGATACACCAGAATATACACAAATTGAAATAACATAGCTGCCTGTAAAAGTAAGGTAAAGTTAAAGGTACAACAAATATTCAATATATTGTAATCTTGTTCTGGCTATTCTGAATTTTTTGTTGATCAATAGACTAAGATCTCTCTCCTAAATAAAAAGTTTAACACGGTAAAGGCCTTAAGTGACCTGCTTGCACTTTATCTTGGGCTTCTTGACATAGCCTAAACGCTACAGCGCGGCTCTTGGGTGACCTTCCCTGTTCCTTGCTTTTCCTTGGTTGGCTAAGCTGTCCAAAATAATTTAAACTCATTTATTTTTTTATTTTTTTTCCCTCTCCTTCCACATTCGCCGGCATAGCCTCCCGATCCACATTCACCCCCTCCCTATCCTCACTTTTTCCCCTTTTCTTTTTTTTTCACTTTCACTCTCCCTCTCCCCTTGGGGGGGGGCTTAATTTCCCCCCCCCCCCCCATCTATCACAGGGAGCTTTCTCCCCTAATTCATTTTTCACCTTCACAATTTAACACTGACACATGGATAAATTCCTCAGCACTTCTTCCAGGACACCTTCCCCAGCCATGGCAGCCAGACACAGAGACAGAAAATCTAAGGCCACTCACGATGTTGCAGCTGATACTCATCCAGTACCACCTAACATAGCAATGCCGAATGAACCGACTAATATCTTAAATTTGGTTACTAATATTTCCAAAGCCTTGTCCCCCAAATTTGATGCCCTTAAATTAGAAATCAAGCAGGATATTTTGTCACTAACCCAGGAAATCAGACAATTCTCCAACAGAATACAAGAAGTGGAGCAAAGGTTATCAGACTTAGAGGATTTAACAACACTACATAGCACTAACTTAGCACTAAGCTACAGATACGACTATTCGCAAAATGCAGTACAGACTAGATGATCTAGAAAATCGCTCTAGAAGAAATAACATTAGAATTATTGGTCTCCCAGAAGAAAAACAATATGAAAACTTCACACTTTTATATCAGATACATTAACTAAAATTCCCTCTGTTTATCAGCAGGTCATTGTCAAAAGAGCCCACAGGATAGGTATACCCCGATCAGATAATAAAGGAAATAGTAGACCTAGACCTGCGATAGCAAAGCTCCTAAACTACTAAGGCAAAGTTACTCTACTTCAATATTTTCGCAGAAATCAACCTATTTCTATTGAGGGGGCCAATATTCTTTTATTTCAAGACTTCTCTGCTGAAACAGCTTCAAAGAGAAGGGAACTGGCTCCAGATTGCTCTAAATTTATCCGGCATGGTTATTGGGCCACTTCAATCTATCCTTCAAAGCTTAAAGTGTCTGTCAAATAAGTAGTACACATTTTTGAGGAAGCCCAAGTGGCTGAAAAATTCTTCAACGAGCTAGATTCACCAGCTCAACATTATATTTAATTAGTTTAGCGCCATACACTCTATCATGGGAGTGCAGGTCCCGAAACTGGGTACCACCCTTCTGTGTGTGTGTGTGTGGGGGGGGGGGGGTTGTTGTTCTCTCTCTTTTTATCTCTTCTTCTTTGCTTCCCCTCTTCTCATTTTTTTTTTAAAATGACAACTAAGCTAGACAAACTTAAACTAGTCTCATGGAACGTGGGTGGTATTTCTACCCCATCAAAAGGAAAGCAATTCTTGCCCAGTTGCGAAAAGCTCAGACAGATATTGGTTTCCTCCAGGAAACACACCTAAACCTGGAGGAATCAATGAAATTAAAGACATCATGGGTTAAGGAAGTCTTTATTGCACCAAGCTTTAGAAGGAAGAGAGGGGTAGCTATATTAATAGGGAAGAGGATCAACTTAAAAATTATACATTCTGAGGCAGACTCGGAGGGGAGATTTGTTCTGTTGAAAGTTAAAATTGCTAAAATGACATATACGCTATGCAATTTATATGCTCCAAACATTATTGATCTAGAGTTTTGGAACTCTCTGCAGTCCAAACTTCTTTCCTATCAGGAAGGTTACTTGATTCTCGGGGGGAATTTAATATGGTCCCACAATGTCCGCTAGACAGACTAAGACAAAATCCCAAACAGTTAAAGCAGAAAAAAGATAATTTAGAATCTAAGATGCTTAAAAACATTATGCAAAAGCTTACAATACTCGACATATGGAGAATTCAAAATCCTGATGTACGGGACTGCACCTGTTTATCTAAGGCCCACAAGACACTCTCTCGGATTGACTTATTGCTGGTCGATGAAAGGTTATGTGCACTTCAGGTAAAGGCAGGAATAATGCAGATTCTTTTATCAGATCATGGGCCTATTTTTCTCGAGTTTCAGTTTAATCAACTAAAAACTACATTTTCACGTTTTTTTTTCCTTATTCTCTTGCATCTGATCTAAAATTTAAAAAATGGCTGAAGGGTACATTTGTGGAGTACGCCCAATTTAACGACAATTATTCGGACCGCCCTGAAATATTTTGGGAAGTGCTAAGGGGAGAAATAATAGCATACAGCGCCATGTTAACTAAGAAGCTGAATGCAAGAGAAAGGGAAACATTTAAGTCAGTAACTAACGCTTACAATCAATTTTTATTGGAAAAAACTTCATTGAATTGGGCAAAATATATCCGTGCTAAAAACAAATGGGATACCTGTCTTACGTTTCAAGAAACACAAAAAGAGCTAAGATTTCAAGCTAAAATGTACAGATAAGGTAACAAATCTGGGAAGACCTTAGCTAAATTGGTTAAAAGTGATAAGAAGTTATCATTTATTGAGAAACTTCAGTACAAAGGGAAGTTCCTTTTAAAATCTGAAGAAATCTCTGATGCTTTCTTAGAATACTACCAAGAGCTCTACTTATCTAGAAATTCCGACAAAGATAAATCCGCTGACTTTTGGAGTAAAATTAAACACCCTATAATAGCAGAGGAAGCGGTTGAAAGTCTCAACTCCCCTATCACTGAGAAGGAGTTTGGAAAAGTGATTACCAATCTATCTTCCAACAAAGCAGCAGGATCAGATGGGCTTCCAAATGAGTTCTTTAAGATCTTATCGGTGGAGATTGTCCCATATCTTTGAAAGCTTTATAATGATATTTATATCAATGGCAAACCAGTCCCATCTTTTTCTGCTTCACTTACAACCTTAATTCTTAAGGGAGGGAAAGATCCCACCCAAAAGGAGTCATATAGACCGATAGCCCTCCTGAATTCAGATTATAAAATCCTAACTTCAATCTTGGCATCTAGACTTCAGGTAATCCTTACAAAAGTCATTCATAGTGATCAAGCAGGATTTTTACACAAACGTAACTCTGCAGCAAAAATGAGAGAGGTCTTGGTAACAACGGAATACTTTGGGAATCAGATTCCCGGAGACAGGGGAGAGGACCTCCCTGACCTTTCTATTGTTTCAATTGAATCTGAAAAAGTTTTTGATTCTGTGTTTTTTGACCATATAACTACCTCTCTAGCTAAGTTCGGGGTCAGAGTTAAGTTTCTCAATTTTATAGGAAACTTATACAATGAACCTCGCACGAGATTGATAGTAAATAATATTGTCTCTTCGGCTATCACACTTGGAAGGGGCACGCGGCAGGGCTGTCCTCTCTCCTTTTTGACATTGCCATTGAACCTCTCGCAATTATGATTAGGCACTGTCTGGAGGGCATTAAAATAGGAAATCATGAGATGAAAATTGCGTTATATGCAGATGATGTACTGTTGTATTTGGCAAACACTAAATCGAATATACCTAAACTCCTTCAGATAATGGATCAATTTGGATCTTTTTCAGGTTATAAGGTGAATACGGCAAAATCGGAATTACTTTGGCTCAGGAAAAATTGTAGCTATTTCTAACATTCACTGACTCTTTCAAGTATCTAGGGATCTCCATTATGGCTAAGCTGTACAGCCTTAACATACCCCCAATATTAAAAACTATCAAGAAAAAATTAAAAATTTGGCAAAATTTGCCACTATCAATTTCTGGGCGAATTGCGTTATTTAAAATGGTTCTCCTCCCGAAGCTGCTATATGTCCTCCAAAACACCCCAATAATCATTTTGGAGAAGGATATTCACTTGTTAAATAGTACACTTAGACAGTTCCTTTGGAAGGGGAAAAGGCCTAGGATATCTTTAATCAAACTCTTCCTAGTAAGAGAATATGGAGACCTGACATTACCAGATATAAGACAGTATAATCTGAGTTTTTTAGCTCGCATAGTGACTGACTGGATCTTTTCTAATAACTATGTTTTGAATAATGCACTTGAAGTAAGCATCTGTAACCCATTTCTTCCAACAGCATTAATTCACTCTGCGCCAAAAGAACTACCAGTAGGAATTAAGAGACTTAAAACCATTTCAAACCCACTAAAGGCATGGTGGAGAATTAGTAATCTCCTATTTATAAATAGCAAAGTCTCTCAATACTTACCCCTGATAGGAAACCCAAAATTCCAAGCAGGTCTTAACTATGCAGTCTTTAAAAGGTGGCATAACACTGGGCTAAATAAGGTATTCCATCTTGTGGACAGGGAAAGAAAATGTATAAAAACGTTCAAGGAAGTGAAGAATGAATTTAACCTAACAATGATTTTTTTGCATATTTGCAAATAAGACACTTTGTCCTCGAATTAACAAGAGATGCGGGCTGGTGCTGGGTCTTAGGTTACCTGGAAAGTTGGCTCACACTTACTAAGAATGGGCACATGTCAATCACCCCGTGTTATCATCTTTTGGGCTCTAGTAAGGGCGTTCCAATCCTGGAGAAACTTGCATTAGCCTGGAGCATTTTAATATCACAGAACAGTATTGAATCAAAGACTCTTCAAATATCTATTAACAAAGAAGCACAGGCTACACTCTCCTCCACTTGGAGAGAAGCACATGTTAAACTTTTACACGGAACATATTTCACCCCCGAGAAAGGCTTTAAAATCCACAGTACAAGTTTTAACAAATGTCCCAAATGCTCACTCCCTTCAGCTGATCTGGTGCACATGTTATGGAATTGTCCAAAAATAAGAAATGTTTGGTTTAAATTAGAATTTTGGCTAAACAACTCACTGAAGATCTCCCCCTTGGCTCTATCACTGCACCAGATCATACTTTGTTTTGAGAATAAAGCAGGCTATCACCTCAGGGAAAAATTAATAATTTCTTCTATTCTAGCAGCTAGATATCTAGTCTTTAAAAAATGGAAAATGCGAATGGTCCCAAGCATATCTGAAGTTAGAAATTGTATGAAGAAGCAATGTATATTAGAACAACGGGATACTAATATATACAGTGAGTCAGATATTAAAATAATTCTTTAATAAATGGGCAGTATTTATAAAAACACTTCCAACTACAGAAATAGACTATCTGATCTTCCCATTTAAAAATTCAGAGATGGTGCTTCTAGGTATTTGGTAAAAAGTTGATGGGGGGATGAGGAAAGGCGAGGGGAAGCTGACCCCATTTTTTTCCCCCTTTTTCGTTTTCCCCTTTTTCTCTCTTTATTTCTTTCGAGGTCATTCTGGACCAGATATAGAAATTTTTGTTTTCTACACATGTTGGATAGGAATTTGATTCCAAATATCGTCAACATTAGATTTTGTCAAATTATGTACAAGCTCAGCTTTTATGTTTTAACTACGCAGCTAAATGGAATTTTTTTTTTTTATATGAGATGTTTAAGTCCCATTTCATCTCCCACTTGGTTTTAGACCGCAGCGGATCATTGTCAAAACCCCATGATCTAAGGAAGCTCCGTAACCTCCAAAACTCAAAGTGCAAAAGTAAGGGCGAGTTATACTTCTGAAGAAAAGACTGATATGAGATTAATTGAACCCCCTCATATAGATCTGTTATATTGATGATGCCCAGGTCTGATCAAAGGGACGGATGATTATCTGGCAGTGCAAGAAGAAGCCCCTTAATCTTATGGGATGGGGATGGGTGAGGAGCAATTGTGGGTATATTATGGGTCTTGTCCCAAAATTTTAGGTTTGAAATTATGAAAGGATTTACTAATATAGTTTGCGGTCTAGCATGCTTAGGGAGCCAAATCAGGTCCCCAAGAGAGTACCCCGGCGGAAGCGAGACCTGCTCCAATTCTGCCCATCTACTATTAGTTGGCATGCCCCATTGTGTCACGTGGGAAAGGTGAGCAGCCTCATGATAATAAAGGATATTAGCTAAATGGAAATTGAACAGAAGCTGAGCTTGATCAGTTAATTCTTCTTTTACTTGATTAACATTTTTGATCTGTAAACTGTTACGTTACGACCAAATACTATGCTGATTTGATTTCATTATTATGTTGTAATTTGAAATTAGATTCTCAATAAAAATGATGTAAAAAAATTGTATGTCTAAATCATAAATGTGTTATTATGACTTTACTGTCTCTTTAAGTCACTTAGCATGCGTTGGTTTTTACTTTCAACTTGTAATACACTCACTAACCCTCGCGTATTATCTTTACTTCTGGAAGAGTTATCGCTCAAGCAAAATTACTAAATAGCTCACCACTTGTAATCTGGCCCATAGGAATAACTGCAAGGTCACAGCTACTGTTATAACAATTAGCTATTGGAGCTAATTTTATATTGTTATATAATGTTTTACAGGTATAATTTTATGGAAATGTGTAATTTTTCCCATTTCTTTTGAGATTAATAATTAAAAGGACAGGGAGTGGATTTCAAGATCTATTTTGTTGTATCTTGAATTAACCTATCAGTGATTTTTATTAAAGGGACAGGAAATCCAAAAAATGTCTTTCATGATTTGGATAGGACATACAATTTTAAACAACTTTCCAATTTACTCATATTTTCAAATTTGCTTCATTCTCTTATTCTTTGCTTATCGTCCATCATTGCACTACAGGCAGTTAGCTGAACACACCTAGTTAGCCAATCATAAGAGACAAATGTATGCAGGCACTAATAAGCAGCTAGCTCCCACAAGTGTAAGATATGCGTGTATTCTTTTTCAACAAGGGATACCAAAAGAACGAAGCACATTTGAAAAAAGAAGTTAATTTAAGGGTGTTTTAAAATTGCATGCTCTTTCTGAATCATGCAAGTTTTGTTTTGAATTTTCTATCCCTTTAAACTGTTCAATTTTTATTGGTTTGAGAAAATGGGCACACTGGAATATAGTTATAGTTAGAAAGCCTCAACACATTTGTCATCTAATAACACTCATAAAAATATTTGTTATGCTAATTTTCTTAATTTTCTAATTTTCATTCTGTCTAGTTTTATTGTGTCTCTTCATGTGATCTGTACTAATAAAAACACAGAGGCCTATTTTACATTGCTGTTAAAACTGGTGCTAACAACCGTCTTCAATAAAGGGACATTAAACACTTTGAGATGGTAAAATGAAATGATAAATCTTATATATTTAAAAAAAAAACTTTCATTTATTTTGTCCCCTTTTCCTGTAATTCCATTCTGAAATTGTGAGCTTTTCAGTTCCTGTTAGAAATAAATGTGCAGAACACTGTTGTATTCCACACAGCCATTGGCTGCACACTCTAGTGACCTTCTTATAACTGTCTCTAATTGGCCATAGCAGAGAAGGTAACCTAAGTTACAACATGGCAGCTCCGTTTGTTTTATAATGCATCATTTTACCTAGCATTTATTTAGTGTTTAATGCAACTTTAAAGGCTATGGAGATGTTTTATGTTACCACCAGTGTACACAATGTTTAACACCAATGGAAACTAGACCAAAGATGTTAAACCTACAAATTACGTCACTGCTATCACAATGATATTGTTGTTTAAAATAGATTATGAATCTTTATTGTTCTTTGATTAAATGTTAAACCATGAATAATGCTATAAGACAGTGTGCTACAAAGTTTAACTTCAATGACCAAATACAATAATATCACAAACTCTTGGGCATTCAGCAGTTTTGGGCTCAATTCTGTAATCAGAGGTAAGGGCATCCGATTGGGATGATTGCAGATGAGTTAAAGAGCAGCGGTCTTGTTTTCAGCGATCTGGAAGCATCGGGGGTAGATTACGCATCCGCTGCTTGATAAATCTACCCTTATGAATCTTTATTGTTCTTTGATTTAATGCTAAACCATGTATAATGATATAAGACGGTGTTCTACAAAGTTTATCTTCAGCAACCACATACAATAATATCACATACTCTTGGGCATAGGGCAGTTTTGGGCCCCATACTTTCATCAGAGGTAAGGGTATGAGATGCTGCAATGCAAATCCTGTATTTAGTTTATGAAGAATACAGATATATTAAATTATACAGACAGATGTTTTTGCAGTTACAGACTTCTATTTGTGGGGGCTACAAGAAAATCATATAAAATTCTTTAACATATAATAGTATCAATAATGTGGTGCAGGGCCTATTAGAACATCAATTATTTTTATATATTACATTATACAGACACATTACCAACTAGAAACACAGCTGTGCTTAAAGTTACAGACTTCTATTTGTAGGGGTACAAAAATCATATCATATATTATTTAACATATAATAGCATCAATAATATGGTGCAGACCCTATAAGAACATCAATTACTCTTATATTATATTATTTATTATACATAATAATGTGCTTATAGTTACCTACTTGAAGCCACCATATTGCGGCTAATAAAGAACTCTGCTAAGCAGATATTAGAGGGCGCCAAACGCAATATAATGGTAACAAATACATGCTTATAGTTCCATATAATAAGTCCAATGGCATAGTCCAAACAAACTTCAAGAGTAAAGGTCTTCTCAAGACTAAACTCCAAACGATAGGTAGGTTGTTGCTTTTTCTGTGATTTCCCAGTCATTCAATAGCTGTATACAAAAGAAAAGAAGATGGAAAGGTGACATCTAGTTTAGTATAACCCCAATAGACCTCCACTGTTTATCACTGTAACCGATTATACTCACAAAATTGGCAGAACCAAACTGTGCTTAGTGTTGCAGACTGAAAGATCTTAGTGTCTCAGTTTACTGGCTTCACGTCTGGCTTCTGATATGGAAGGTGTCATGAGATGCAGGACATATGCAGGACACAGCAATGATGGTACAACTCTATTTTATTGCAGAACATAGCAATACACATCTAGTCAGGTTGATTGTACTAAACTAACTGCGACACAGACACCGGACCTCAGCACCGCCCACAAACTAGTGACATCACATCCTGCTCTCATCACATCTTCCCCTTTTTCAAAGACGAAGCATACATTTGCATATAACAAATAACAAGGTACACAAACAGATTATACAACAACATTTTTGTTTTTGAACATTATATAAACAAATAGGTTAGAAAACATGAACAAATAAATTACATCCTGACTTGGACATCGGGGTAGACTACCCTAGTCCACAGTGAACATGGGATTATTCTGCCCATACTTCCAGTCACTGTTCTAGCTAAAGTCAGTCCCTATATCGGGCCGGAAGTTTCACCACTCTTCCGCTTGATGTAACTTTGCATGAACTGTCCTCTGATACAGAAGATGGTGAACAAGAGTCCGCTGGAGGCAAAGATATATCCCCGTTGTGGTCTTGCTGAGGGGAAGGCACCTCTCTTAGAACAGGGAATCCCACCGGCGGTGGTACTGAGGCATCCAGTTCCAGACTCTCAGGTACAGACTGAAGATGTCTTCGGTTACGGCGTGTAACCATCCCTCCCTCCCTCTGTAAGGACTGTATAAGACCTTGGTGCAGGCGTCTTCCATTTCTTCTCATCATCCAGTTTAATTCTGACACTTTGGCCCGCTTTCAGTTCCTGTAAGGGCATGACAGAATGTCTCCTGTCGTAGAAGAAACGATAACCCTTTTTGGCCTCTTCATCCCTCCTAAGGACTTCGTCCCGAGGAACAGGGCCAGGCGGCTTGAAGACACCCACTGAGGGTAAAGTGGTGCGAATCTGGCGTCCTAGCATCAGCTGTGCCGGGCTAAACCCGGTGGCTTGAATGGACGTCGCCCTGTATGACAAGAGGGCTAGGTACGGCTCAGATTGCTTTAGAATGAATTTTGTTGTTTGAACTGCCCTTTCAGCCATTCCGTTGGCCTGCGGATAATGTGGACTTGACGTGGAATGTACAAAATCATACTCCCTGCTGAAAGCACTGAACTCTGTAGAAGCGAACTGCATACCATTATCACTCACTAGCTCCATTGGAATGCCCCAGCGGGCGAACAAGCTCTTCAGGCGAATGATAACGGCCTGACTTGTGATATCATTCAGGGGTGCAATCTCCAAATACCTGGAATAGTAGTCGATCACAACAAGGAACTTTTTCCCGTGCAGTTCGCACAAATCAGCAGCTATTTTCTGCCACGGCCCCGCAGGCAGCAGAGTAGACATCAAGGCCGGCGTTCCCGGCAAAAGGCACATTTAGACACAGGATTTGCAATGTCGGAGCTGATCCCAGGCCACCACACAGCTGTAGCTGCCCTTTCTCTGCACTTTCTCTGCACTTTGAAATGTAAAGTGGCCATCGTGAATCCTGTTTAACATCTCCTTCCTCATGCTGACAGGAATTACAATGCGGTCTTGGAACAGCACCAACCCCTCCAGCTCCATGAGCTGCGACCTCTCTGGCTGGTAAGCATTTAAAGACATCCAGGCTGCCCGGCTCTCGGGCCAGCCTTCTTTTATGTACCTTATAACTTCTTGCAGATCTGTGTCCAAATATGTCTCTTTCTTTATCTCCTCCAGTTTCCTTGAAGAAATGGACTTAGAGGCCAGAACTGAATCAACATACACTTTCACATCCGATTCTGTGGAGGATTCTTCAGCAGCAGCCAGCGGGAGCCTGGATAGTGTATCCGCCACAACCAGTTGTTTCCCCGGCACATGCACTGCCTGAACATTGAACCTGAGCAGTCTCATTAAAAGTCTCTGGCATCTCAAGGGTGTTTTGTCAATGTCATAAGAGTTGATTAGAGGGACTAACGGTTTGTGGTCAGTTTCCAGACTAAATTTCTCCAAACCCACTAGATAGCGCTGGAAGCGCTCACAGGCCCAAACTGCAGCCAGGCACTTTTTCTCAATTTGAGCGTATTTTGACTCTGCAGCCGTCAGTGTGCGGGAACAGTAGGCGATGGGCTGTAGTTTATTTTTGTTCAGCTGTGCAGCCCCCAACCCATAACTGCTTGCATCAGCACTAACCACAGTCTTTTTTGAAGGGTCGTAGAACCCCAGCACTGGGGCAGACCCCAGCAGGGACTTGGCATGCAGGAAAGCTTTTTCTTGTGAAGGTCCCCAGACCCAGGCAACATCTTTCTTAAGCAACTCTGTGATAGGGTGTAAAACTGTTGATAAATCTGGAAGGAACTTGCCCACGTAATTTACAAGGCCCAATATCTGTCTCAGCTCATGTACATCAGAAGTGCTTTTCATCTGTTCAATAGCACAAATTTTATCGGGGTCTGGCTTGATACCATCCCCGTTGATGATATGCCCAAAGTAGCATAATTCAGTTTTCCTAAAATGACATTTTTCTTTATTCAGCTTCAGCCCAGACTCTTTGATAGCCTGTAGCACACAACTCAAACGCTGATCATGCTCCTCCACTGTAGACCCATACACTAGAATGTCGTCCATGACGACCGCTGTGCCCACGTGGTCACTCAGGAGAGAACTCATTTCCCTTTGAAAGATTTCAGGAGCGGAGGATATCCCAAAGGGGAGTCAGCAGAAGCAGAACCGACCTACCGGTGTGATAAAGGTAGTCAGTTTGCAGCACTTTGGATCCAGGGGGATCTGCCAAAAGCCGCTAGAAGCGTCTAATGTGGAAAAGAACTTCGCCCCAGCCAACTTTGGAGCTATATCTTCTAATGTCGGCAGCACAAATCTCTCTCTCTTCACTGCCTCATTCAACCTTTTCAGGTCCACACAGATGCGCACCTTTCCGTTTTTCTTTGCAACTGGAACAATGGGGGCACACCAATCAGTCGCTTCAACAACCTCTTCAATAACCCCCATAGACTTCATGCACATAAGCTCCTTCTCCACTTGAGGCATGAGCGGGAACGGAATTCTACAAGGAGTAGAAATACTGTATGGGACTGTGTCACTTTTAAGTGCTATACGAACTGGTTTGCAATTCAGTAGGCCCAACTCGCCAAACATATCTTCGGAAATCTCATTCACTCTGGCCACGAGGCCCAAGTCACAGGCTGCTTTTCTGCTCAATAAATTGTTAACACACTGACCTCGAATCACATGCACCCACATGGTGAACTTTCTTTGCTTGTACTCACAGCTGGCAAGAAATTTCCCCGCACAATCAATGCGGCCACCAGGACTATGGACATTTGTAGTAACCTTCGCCAGCTGGGGCTATCGAGGCAGTTTCATAAATTCAGCAAAAGACATTACATGGATATCTGCTCCTGTGTCAATCTTAAAATCAACTTTGTCTCCCATTACAGTAAAAGTAACTTTCCAATCTTCCTCTGAGCTTGGCCGTTCCACAACGGACCCCACAAAAGACACTTCCTGACCCTCCTGGTCACCGTCCACCTGCATCTCCTTAATGTATTCAGTTCTACACACCACTTCAAAATGGCCCATTCTGTTACATTTTCTGCATCTTTTATCCCTGGCCGGGCATATAACACTCTGATCATGAGCACGGTAGCACCGCGTGCATCGGGCATATTGCGCCCATCCATTTCTAGGCCTTTCCAGTACTTTAGATCTACCGCTCACACTGTACCTTTCACTAGCATTTTTCCTAGACTTTTGCACTTCATCCACAATACTCTCAGACCTCAGATCAGCCCTTTGCTTTTTCACCAGTTCACTCTGGCGGGCCATCCTAATAGCCCCATCTAATGTTAAATCAGGCTCTAACTGCAGCTTCAGTGAGACTTCAGCATCTGCAATCCCAATAACTATTCTGTCTCTGATTTGCTCTTCTTTAGCAACACCAAACTCACAGAATAGCTAGTTCATACAGGCTGCGTACAAAAGACTCCACAGATTCTCCCACACGCTGGTTACGTTTGTGAAAACAAGCTCTCTCATGAATCACATTTCTTTTGGGCACAAAGTGGGCACTGAGTTTATCCATAACTATATCAAAGTCAAATTCTTCCCCCTCTTGGAAAGTAAAAGTATTGAACACTGGCTCCACATCTTTCCCCATAGAGTATAAAAGAGAATTAACTTGTACTTCACCACTGTCCTTGTTCAGTTTGGAAGAAATCCTGAAGCGCTGAAACCGCTGACGCCATCTGGAAGGCTGAGAGAAGGCCAAGCTGCAGGCTGAGAGAAGTCAAAAGGCTCAGGTGGGGTAAACTTTGACATTGCAATCGATCAGGAACAGAAGCGCAGTCCAGAACTTCTGACACCATGTCATGAGATGCAGGACATATGCAGGACACAGCAATAATGGTACAACTCTATTTTATTCCAGAGCATAGCAATACACATCTAGTCAGGTTGATTGTACTAAACTAACTGCGACACAGACACCGGACCTCAGCCCCGCCCACAAACTAGTGACATCACATCCTGCTCTCATCACAGAAGGAATCACCAACTAGGGCTCAAAAGACTAGGATTTGTAAATTGACTCCAAACAGTATATAGGCTATAACTCTATATTAAAACACTTAAAAAAAGAGTATACATACAGCTTATACTGTGTAAATGTCTCAACGCATTTCTCAGCGTGACAACACTGTTTCCTCAAGCATAACATGTATAATCATCAGAGTCTTATTTAAAATAATCCTTACCCAATCATTTGCAACAATAAAATAGATGTGGAGTCTGTGAGCTGAGACACTGATATCTCTCAGTCTGCAAAATTAATCACAGTTTAGTGCTGCCAATTTTGTGAGTATAATCAGTTACAGTGATATACGTTTTTATATACAATGGTCTAAATTTATTAAGATTAATTTTGATAGTATAGTATTTTGTGTTGTAATGTGGCGACGATAACATATATATATATATATATATATATATATATATATATATATATATTTAACGTTTATGAAATCAATGGTATTTGTTTTTTTAGTGGGGCAATGTGGGTATACAGTATCTGTGTGTATGATGTTTAATTTATATGCATTATACTGTAAAATTGTTCACTTTTGAGGTAATAAACCTATCTTTAGTAGGGGTAATCCTAGTGTTCCAATGGTGTGGGAACACTGCAGTTAGCAGCCTTACCGAGAAGCACTATATATTTGCAGAGACAGTGGAAAGTGGCACTTATATCATTGGTCAGCAAGTTCCAGGCGGTATGATTGTGGCAACACTTCTAGAATTCCTGCTCAGCTGATCAATGAAAGCTGGTGGGGAGACACACAGAAATAGGCATTTCCACTGCTTGTCCATTTTGTGCATATCCTGACCCAGTATCAGATAATTATTGGGTGTGGAGTATCAGATGTTTTTCTCTCTTGGACACGTCCACAGGCACTTTCCTAAACTTCCACTAGGCAGCCACTGTCCCACTTATAAACACTCTCAAGCTCTCCCCTAGATAAATTGTTAGAAAAACAAGCCTTAGGCACAAGTTTGTTCTTACAAACTCGTGTGCAGGCCCCTTTTATACCCTTACAGTTTCACACACATAGCATATGTGGAATTTTGTATTACTTAAAGGGACATTATACGCTAGATTTTTCTTTGCATAAATGTTTTGTAGATGATCCATTTATATAGCCTATACAGGGTTTTTGTTTTTTTTAAATGTATAGTTTTGCTTATTTTTACATAACATTGCTCTGTTTTTTAGACTCCTAACCAAGCCCCAAAGTTTTAGGAGAATAGTGATATATACCTCCTCCAGCTTGCTCCTGTTTGTGTAAAGGGTCTTTTCATATGCAAAGGAAGGGGGAGGGTGGAGTGTCTGCTATTTCCCACTTGCAGTGGGTGTTCCA
This sequence comes from Bombina bombina, assembly GCF_027579735.1. NCBI lineage: Eukaryota > Metazoa > Chordata > Amphibia > Anura > Bombinatoridae > Bombina > Bombina bombina. The sequence continues at coordinate 759,923,599 of NC_069502.1, read as the reverse complement.
GATAACCTTTTTGACAGAGCTAAGCTGGATACTTCTAAGTAAGTTTTTAAACGTTTTTATACTGTATTTTTAGATCAGTATCTGTGCATATTCTTTATAGTAGTGTCTATTACATGCAGTTAATTGGTGTATACTGTCCCTTTAAAAGGACAACTAAACACAGTAGTACAGCATAATCAATAAACACATAATAAATAGAAAATGCAAAAGCACTTAGAATTTAGTAGTAGATTTTTTTTCTGACAAATTTCAAATTTAGATTTATTTTCCTTTCTACAGCATCATGTGACAGACATCAGCCAATCACAAAATTAACAATTCTTCCTTTTAGAATTGCTTACATTCTGTACATTCCATAAGATACTTATTTATAGATGCTTGTTAGGCTGCCAAAGGGCCTCTTTGCAAAGGTAGCTCATGTTCATATTGAGGACTGCATCACCCATCTTTCCAAGTTTCAGTAGTGGCCATTCCTTTTATTTTAGATGCTATAAGTTATTGGATAATGTTAATGTTTTTGCGTTTGTTATTTATTTAATATAGATGATAAGAATGTTTACACATGGTTACCATGCCAACGGAGGTTGACATCACGTGACTTCTGGCTTGCCGAGCTAATGAGGTTGTCTCATTTTTCTTTTTTCTTTCATTTATCTTTAACTGTTTTCATATTTTCTTTTGTGCATATATTGGAGTAGACTGTTTTTATTTATTTTTTAAATGTGTTTACTAATGTTTTAAAGGTGTTTTTGTGATGGTGGAATCTTTCATTGTGACGTGAAACGAGCAGTTACAAGATTGATGCAGCTCCACTGATTATAATGGAGTTGGTCTCACAACTTGCAGCTGTGACAAGTGGTTTTACAAAACTTTCAACAAGATTTTAGATTCCGGAAACCACTTTAAGCTGCAGGCATTTTTGTTTCATGTGATAATTCTACTTTAACTTTTGAAAGGAATTCTGTACTTTTATAAGCTGTTTGACTGCAAGTAGTACAACATACTACATACCTATAGAACTCTTTAAAATGCAACCACGTTCCTAGATCTGATTCTTCTTTTTTTAACTGGGGACAAACTGATTTCAGTTTTTATTCTTTCTATAAACTATACATGTTTCTTTGGAAAGAGACTACCTCACAATCTATCACCCTTCAATATATGCCACTTAGATTTCCAGTACCAGCGGGGAATTAAAAAAAAGGAATTATTTTTTTTTTTAAACAATAAAAGTTCTGGAGTAGACTGTCCCTTTAAACATTTTATATTTGACTCTTATTTAGTTTATCATTTTGAAGTATCTGACAGTTTAACGTCTTTACTCCCACTGTGCCTTAAATGAGAAATAAAATGCATGGATTAGCAGAAAGTTGTTGAATATATTAAGCTAGACTGTGTGACTTAAAATTATTTGTATGAAATTGAAATTGTAAAATAAAGATGGTTTCTTCAGTGACTGCTAAATAATTTGTCAATCTCTTACATTCAATTTGTTGATGTCTCCCAAAAAATGTCAACCTTAATTGAAATGAATAGGGTTAAACACATCTCCATAACTACATGTCATGCAAGTAATTTTCAACAATTAACATCATCAATTAAGAGCACCACAGTCAATACATGTTTTCTAAGTATGATGATTACAAATGTACTTTTAAATCCTTTAAAGGGACATTCAACTTCAACAAAAAGGTTACTACTCACTATGATATTTCTTTTCCTCCTTTCCCTGCGGCTCTCTTTAAAGCAAGTCTCTTTTTTTTTAACTCATTACATATGCACGTTTTTAAAGCTCTACATTTTCATACTGGGTGACCCATCTTCAAGTTTACAAATTCTGGCACTCTGTGACAAAAGTGGTAAACATTCATAAATCTGTGATATTGACGACATATAGGGGCATATTTATCAATGTGCGAGTGGACATGATAAGAAGTAGCGTATCATGTCCGCCGCACATCGATAAATGCCGACCACTGTCGGCATTTATCATTGCACCAGCAGTTTTTGTGAACTGCTGGTGCAATGTCGCCTCTGCAGATTCGCGGCCAATCGCCCGCTAGCAGGGCGTGTCAATTAACCCGATCGTATTTGATCAGGTTGATTTCTGTCCGCGGCCTCAGAGCAGGCGGTCAAGTTATGGAGCAGCGGTCTTTAGACCGCTGCTTCATAACTTCTGTTTCCGGCAAGCCTGAAGGCTCGCCGGAAACAAGGGGCATCAATCTCCGTACGGAGCTTGATAAATATGCCCCTTTGGCTTAACACACACTATACAGTGGGAAGTTTACATATTTGCAGTTTTAAGATACGTTTTAAACCTTTTACAACAGGTATTAAAAAATGATATTTGAAAAATATACAGCAATGCAGCCACTGCAAAAGTGTAAATCTACTGCTCTGTATTATGCATACTAATCCAAAGTTAACAATACAGCAAAGTCACTGATTCGTGAATGTGCACAGTTTCTGTCATAGGGCTCCATGTACGAAGCAGTATAAGCTGCTCTGGAGCCCTTGCGGGTCAGAACGCTGCTTTCTACACTCTTTGCCACCTCTGAGGTGGTGAAGAGAAATCACCGATAGCTTACTCTCATTGATTGACAGTTCCTTCTCTCTTGCGAGTGAAGGGGTGAACATTACACACTTATCGGAGTTTGTAATGATGCATACGGCCAGCGGATGAACAGATCTGCTGCCCGTATTGAGGGAAGGTGTGCAGACAGCTTCTCATGGGGCCCTTAGAGTACAATACGTAAGCTTCAAGATGTGGAGCTTGACCAATAGGCACCTTTAAGGGATTGTTGCTGACAAGAGGAAAAATAATAGCATGGTTACTACTATCCATACTTGTATCCAGCATTTTGTTTAATGGCCCTTAAGATTCCATTTTGTCTTGATATTTTAGCTTTCAATCTTATCAATGTAATGTAGATTTAACTTTTTGGTGGCACCACAATATGTATTTATGGGTCAGATTAATTAAAGCACATCTGAAAATCTTCTAATGTTAAGCAAACAAGGTAAGGGCCCACGATGCTTCGCTACGATGGACCGACCCGGAAACAGTCAACAAGGAGCTTTCCATTAAAGTATTGATTTTTTACTTTTACCCGTAGTGCCTGCATTTTTACTTTTTGGCTTCTAATGTTAAGGTCTGTAATTTCCCCTTGAGAAATTCATAAAAGAACAAAACCCCATTGTAAAATCAAGAGCTTATTTAGGAATGGTCACATAGTTCTCAGGAGTGGGGTTATTAGAATATTAATTTGATTTTATTCCACTTATTGTTATGCATAATGAATTAATTTTACAATGTATATTAATATTTTATTTGGTAATACTGTAGAGCAGGTCCATATGAAGACATTATTCTGCCTGGGTCAAATAATTAAGTGACTCTTTAATCCACTATTTGTCCACTACAGTCTGAACCCAAACACATCAGCAATCTCAAACTTTAATTTATTCCAAATGATCCATTTTACCTGCTGGAGTGAATTCAATTGTTAACAAATTGCTTATTTACTTTTACATCCGCAATTGAAATAGCTGAATTTGCCTGTAGTATCCCTATCTTAAAGGGACAGTCAAGTATAAATTAAACTTTCATTATTCAGATAGGACTTTTAATTTTAATTGACTTTCCAATTTACTTTTATCATCAAATTTGCTTTTTTCTCTTGGTGTTCTTAGTTTAAACTAAACATAGGTAGGCTCATATGCTAATTTCTAAGCCTTTGAGGGCTGCCTCTTATCACATGCTTTTTTAATCTCTTTTCAACACAGAGACAGAAAGTACACGTGGGCTATATAGATAACACTGTGTTCAGGCACAGAAAGTTATTTAAGATCTAGCACAATACAATGCTAAATTTAAGACAATAGATAATAAACAGTCACAGTCATGTGATCAGGGGGCTGGAAGAAGGTTCCTAGATACAAGGTAATCACAAAGGTAAAAAGTATATTAATATAACTGTGTTGGTTATGCAAAACTGGGGAATGAGTAATAAAGGGATTATCTATCTTTTAAAACAATAACAATTCTATGGTTGACTGTCCCTTTAAAGTGAATGTCAACTTAACGCAACTGCCCCACAGCATTGGATAGACTTTGCAAAATGAGGGTGGGTTTAAATCATCAAATTTGTTATATTTCAGTATTTTTTAAATGTTTACCTTTTGTCAAATTGATTGACAGATGAAGATTCTTAAAAGAACGAATCCTTGTTCCCCCCCCAGTCCGTGACGTTTATGCAGAGGTGCTGAACAAGGATTCTTTTTTTTAAGAATCGTCATCTGTTAATCAATTTGACAAAATGCTGGACGGGAGAGCTGCGCTTATCGTCGGAGCGCTCAAAAGGTAAAATTTTTAAAAATACTGAAATGTAACAAATTTGATGAATTAAACCCACCCTCATTTTGCAAAGTCTATCCAATGCCGTGGGGCAGTTGCGTGAAGTTGACATTCACGCTGTGCAAAGATTGCCAGCTGAAGAAATTACACTTCCAGTAGGAGGTAGGTGAGATGGTAGGGGAAATAAGTAATAAAATGTTAATTTCCAATTGTTCTCTATTGGGATTTGGTATATAAACAGACATAAGCATTTGTGTGTAGAGAAAGTGATAACATAAGGAGATCTGCAAGCTCAACCCATTTTGATGGGTTGTGGTGTCAAAGAACAGAGCCAGCTATTTCATATACAAAATGCAGCCTAAAGAAGCCATTTCTCATATGTTTTATACTCTTCTGCTAGTATAACAAGTCATTGGAAACACATTAAGGGAAAAACAATTTTACAGTATAGTGCCCTTTTAAGTTTGAGGAGATTGAAATTTCACATGAGAGCATGCTGATACCTGGTGAATGAACCCTATATATGATTAATACATATCAAAGGACCAGAAAATACAGTAGATTTCCATAATCAACAAATAGACAATACAATAGTACTTAGTCTGAACTTCAAATGAGTAATAGATTTTTGTTTCTCAGCCAATCACAAATGCATATACATATAATCTGTGAATTCCTGCACATGCTCAGTAGGAGCTGGTGACTCAAAAAAGTGTAAATATATAAAGACAGAGAATGCAATTTAAAAAAAACTTTCCAATTTACTTCCATTAACAAAATGTGCACAATCTGCATCATGAAAGTTTAATTTGGCTTGAGTGTCCCTTTAATGGCCAGAGTATGCTATCCTGAAGGGCCACCCTTGTTGGCTGTCATGGTCCAACCTGGTCCAATAATAAAGGCAATCTTTTAGAATTGTGATTATGCTCTATATAAAATATATCTTGCAGTGCTGGTGAGTGGGTGGGACAGGTGTGTGTGGGTGTTTAGGGATTTCTGGCAGGTAGGAGTGGAATGCAAAAAAAAAATAGAAAGAATAATCTCTCACAGTTTCATTATAGAAAACCTAAAGTTACAGCCTCTTTTCACAGTGGCAAATGTTTACTGCAATAAATATGATGGTTTACTTTTTTTATTGAAGTTAATAGTATTTTATTTCATTGATTTTTTTTTTTATCCTAATTTTAATCGTTAAAGGGATAGTAAACCCAAAAATGTTCTCTCAAGATTCAGATAAAGAATACAATTTTAAACAACTTTCCAATTTACTTCTATTATCTAATTTCATTTTTCAGATATCCTTTGTTGATGAAATAGCAATGTACATGAGTGAGCCAATCTCATGAGGCATCTATGTGCAGCCACCAATCAGCAGCTACTGTGCCTATTCAGATATGCTTTTCAGCAAAGGATATCAAGAGAATGAAGCATATTAGATAATAGAAGTAAATTAGAAAGTTGTTTAAAATTGCATGCTCTTTCTAAATCATTAAAGGAAAAATATGGGTTTAATGTCCCTTTAAGGGCTAGATTACAAGTGGCGTGCTTCGCTAGAAGTACTATCTTTGCGGATGAGTAAGTAAAAGTTTTTTCTGCAAATGAAACCCGATGTGTGTTAACTTCAGGACTTTGCCCCTTAGACTTCAAGGGAGAGAGTAGAAGAATAAACTAACTAACTAACTAACGGCTATATTTAGAGTTGGGCGGTAGCCATCAAAACCAGCGTTAGAGGCTCCTAACACTGGTTTTTACCGCCCTCTGGTATTTGGAGTCAGTCAGGAAAGGGTCTAACGCTCACTTTACAGCCGCAACTTTTCCATACCGCAGATCCCCCTACGCCATTTGCGTATCCTATCTTTTCAATGGGATCTTTCTATCGCCGGTATTTAGAGTCGTGGCTGAAGTGAGCGCTAGAAATCTAACGACAAAACTCCAGCCGCAGAAAAAAGTCAGTAGTTAAGAGCTTTCTGGGCTAACACCGGTTTATAAAGCTCTTAACTACTGTGCTCTAAAGTACACTAACACCCATAAACTACCTATGTACCCCTAAACCGAGGTCCCCCCACATCGTCGCCACTCTATTAACAATTTTTAACCCCTAATCTGCCGACCGCACGCCGCTGCCACCTACGTTATCCCTATGAACCCCTAATCTGCTGCCCCTAACACCGCCGACCCCTATATTATATTTATTAACCCCTAATCTGCCCCCCTCAACGTCGCCTCCACCTGCCTACACTTATTAACCCCTAATCTGCCGACCGGACCGCGCCGCTGTTATAATAAAGTTATTAACCCCTAATCTGCCTCACTCCCGCCTCAATAACCCTATAATAAATAGTATTAACCCCTTATCTGCCCTCCCTAACATCGCCAATACCTAACTTCAAGCATTAACCCCTAATTTGCCGATCGGAGCTCACCGCTACTTTAATACATTTTTAAACCCCTAAAGCTAATTCTAACCCTAACCCTAACACCCCCCTAAGTTAAATATAATTTTATTCTAACAAAATAAATTAACTCTTATTAAATAAATTATTCCTATTTAAATCTAAATACTTACCTGTAAAATAAACCCTAATATAGCTACAATATAAATTATAATTATATTGTAGCTATTTTAGGATTAATATTTATTTTACAGGCAACTTTGTAATTATATTAACCAGGTACAATAGCTATTAAATAGTTAATAACTATTTAATAGTTACCTAGTTAAAATAATTACAAAATTACCTGTAAAATAAATCCTAACCTAAGTTACAATTAAACCTAACACTACACTATCAATAAATTAATTAAATACAATACCTACAATTATCTACAATTAAACCTAACACTACACTATCAATAAATTAATTAAATACAATATAATAAACTAACTAAAGTACAAAAAATGAAAAAAGCTAAGTTACAAAAAATAAAAAAATATTTACAAACATTAGAAAAATATTACAACAATTTTAAACTAATTACACCTACTCTAAGCCCCCTGATAAAATAACAAAGACCCCCAAAATAAAAAAATGCCCTACCCTATTCTAAATTAAAAAAGTTCAAAGCTCTTTTACCTTACCAGCCCTGAAAAGGGCCCTTTGCGGGGCATGCCCCAAAGAATTCAGCTCTTTTGCCTGTAAAAAAACACATACAATACCCCCCCAACATTACAACCCACCACCCACATACCCCTAATCTAACCCAAACCCCCCTTAAATAAACCTAACACTAAGCCCCTGAAGATCTTCCTACCTTGTCTTCACCTCGCCGGGTTCAGCGATCGGTCCAGAAGAGGGTTCGAAGTCTTGATCCAAGCGGCGGCTGAAGAACTCCATCATCGGGCTGAAGTCGGAAGTCCATCATCGGGATGAAGTCTTCTATCAAGCGGCATCTTCAATCTTCTTTCTTCTGGAGCGGAACGGAGCCATCTTCTTCCCAACCGACGCGGATCCAATCTCTTCAACCGACGCCTACTCGCCGAATGACGGTTCCTTTAAATGACGTCATCCAAGATGGCGTCCCTCGAATTCCGATTGGCTGATAGGATTCTATCAGCCAATCGGAATTAAGGTAGGAATATTCTGATTGGCTGATGGAATCAGCCAATCAGAATCAAGTTCAATCCAATTGGCTGATCCAATCAGCCAATCAGATTGAGCTCGCATTCTATTGGCTGATCGGAACAGCCAATAGAATGCGAGCTCAATCTGAATGGTTGATTGGATCAGCCAATCGGATTGAACTTGATTCTGATTGGCTGATTCCATCAGCCAATCAGAATATTCCTACCTTAATTCCGATTGGCTGATAGAATCCTATCAGCCAATTGGAATTCGAGGGACGCCATCTTGGATGACGTAATTTAAAGGAACCGTCATTCGGCGAGTAGGCGTCGGTTGAAGAGGTTGGATCCGCGTCGGTTGGGAAGAAGATGGCTCCGCTCCGCAAGAAAGAAGATTGAAGATGCCGCTTGATAGAAGACTTCATCCCGATGATGGACTTCCGACTTCAGCCCGATGATGGAGTTCTTCAGCCGCCGCTTGGATCACGACTTCGGACCCTCTTCTGGACCGATCGCTGAACCCGGCGAGGTGAACACAAGGTAGGAAGATCTTCAGGGGCTTAGTGTTAGGTTTATTTAAGGGGGGTTTGGGTTAGATTAGGGGTATGTGGGTGGTGGGTTGTAATGTTGGGGGGGGTATTGTATGTGTTTTTTTTACAGGCAAAAGAGCTGAATTCTTTGGGGCATGCCCCGCAAAGGGCCCTTTTCAGGGCTGGTAAGGTAAAAGAGCTTTTAACTTTTTTAATTTAGAATAGGGTAGGGCATTTTTTTTATTTTGGGGGTCTTTGTTATTTTATTAGGGGGCTTAGAGTAGGTGTAATTAGTTTAAAATTGTTGTAATATTTTTCTAATGTTTGTAAATATTTTTTTTATTTTTTGTAACTTAGTTCTTTTTTATTTTTTGTACTTTAGTTAGTTTATTTCATTGTAGTTATTTGTAGGTATTGTATTTAATGAATTTATTGATAGTGTAGTGTTAGGTTTAATTGTAACTTAGGTTAGGATTTATTTTATAGGTAATTTTGTAATTATTTTAACTAGGTAACTATTAAATAGTTATTAACTATTTAATAGCTATTGTACCTGGTTAAAATAAATACAAAGTTGCCTGCAAAATAAATATTAATCCTAAAATAGCTACAATATAATTATAATTTATATTGCAGCTATATTAGGGTTTATTTTACAGGTAAGTATTTAGTTTTAAATAGGATTAATTTATTTAATAAGAGTTAATTTATTTTGTTAGATAAAAATTATATTTAATTTAGGGGGGGGGTTAGGGTTAGACTTAGCTTTAGGGGTTAATACATTTATTAGAATAGCGGTGAGCTCCGGTCGGCAGATTAGGGGTTAATGTTTGAAGTTAGGTGTTGGCGATGTTAGGGAGGGCAATTTAGGGGTTAATACTATTTATTATAGGGTTATTGAGGCGGGAGTGAGGCGGATTAGGGGTTAATACATTTAATATAGTAGCGGTGCGGTTCGGTCGGCAGATTAGGGGTTAATTATTGTAGGTAGGTGGAGGCGACGTTGTGGGGGGCAGATTAGGGGTTAATAAATATAATATAGGGGTCGGCGGTGTTAGGGGCAGCAGATTAGGGGTACATAGGGATAATGTAGGTAGCGGCGGTGTACGGAGAGGCAGATTAGGGGTTAAAAAAAATATACAGGTGTCAGCGATAGCGGGGGCGGCAGATTAGGGGTTAATAAGCATAAGGTTAGGGGTGTTTGGACTCGTACATGTTAGAGTGTTAGGTGCAGACGTAGGAAGTGTTTCCCCATAGAAAACAATGGGGCTGCGTTAGGAGCTGAACGCTGCTTTTTTGCAGGTGTTTTTTTCAGCTCAAATGGCCCCATTGTTTTCTATGGGGGAATCGTGCATGAGCACGTTTTTTAAGCTGGCCGCGTCAGTAAGCACCGCTCGTATCGAGAGTTGCAGTGGTGTTAAATTATGCTATACGCTCCCTTTTTGGAGCCTAACGCACTGAAAACCCAGCCATTCTGTGAACTCTAAATACCAGCGGTATTTAAAAGGTGCGGGAGAAAAAAAGCACGCATAGCTAACGCACCCTTTTGGCTGCAGAACTCTAAATCTAGCCGTCAGGCTTGAGCGCTAACCCAACAGGAGTTATTAATATTTCACACATTCAATGTTCTTCACTTACAAGAAAATTTTTATTCTTATTGTAGATACATACATATGTAAATGTGTGTGTATATATATATATATTTTTATATATATATATATATATATATATATATATATATATATATATATATATATATATAAAACCTGTTTATCTATTCATATAGATATATATATGTGAAGTACATAGAAATGTAAAATATGCGTAATACCCTTCATGTTTCCTAATGTCAGTTGAACTCGATAGCTGGTTAGCGCACATGAAAACTTAGTTATAGTATTGAAATATTAAAAAATATGAATTATTCAAAATTATTATAGATACTGTAAAATATTCTGAAAAATCCTCAGAATATATATCTATATATATATAAAATAACAGCAATATCCAAGCACTCTTGCAACATAAATTTGCTTTATTTCTGGTACAATCCGGTATACCAATCTCCCAATGTTACTGTCTTCACATTAGACCTTTATCAAGGGTATAATCTATCAAAAAATATATGCATAAAACAAGAATAATGTTACTTACATATTCCAAATGAAACACAGCATGTTAACAGAACATCGTGTCACCGGAAGTGACGTCATACCTGATCCGGGTCCGGCACGCACATATTCCCTACTCACATCTACTGGAATTTAAGTTTCATAACCTAAACATTAACCAATCAACAGGCTATAAGGCTACAATGTTATCAAGGTAACCACACAAAAAATGTTATCTGTGGGGGGAAAAAAAAATCGCAAATAGCGGAATATCAATGAAAAAATGAATTTATAAACTGGATCTGTATAGGACAGTATTGTTGGTGTGTGTACAGCGCCTATTGCCGAGGTAATAATATAGATGGAGATAGCTGGCTGTAGAGACAGTGGGCGTGTGTTATAATGCACAAAGTTATCAAATAATACACATAAAAATATATCAAATGTATCAAATCTATTTAATAATCTATTTAATAACTATAAAGTCAAAATTGAAAATAAAAACTATTCATGGATCCATGAGTTCAAAATTACACAATAAAAATTATTAATGATAAAAGATAAATTATCGATTGAAACAATGATGTGTGTTAACAGATGCTAATTAGACCTGATGGTAAGTGACTACTCAGAGGTCAAGGTGGTGATCTGCTACAATGAGACCTTAAGTGGATGAAGAAAGTCAATATGGAAATGACAGGCTGAAATCCATTTGGAACTAGAATTGGTAGTCAGACAAGTGATGACAAGTGATGACAACAAAATGTACAGTCAACAATATTCAAAATAAATTGCAGAGCAATAAAAAATGATGAAATGGTGATAAAATGATTAAATGAAGAACATGATGAGTGTTGAAAAAAATTATGAAAATAAAAGATGATGAAAAAAATGATGATCACAAAGTGGAACAAATGGTGAAAAAATGGTGCTGAAAAAGGAAGGTGGTTACAAAACTTCAAAAATTGTGGGGGGTTTTTTTTTAAAAGGGATGATGAAAAAATGTCTCACACTAAATGAAGCAGAGTGGATGTGACAAAAATAATGTTACAAATCCCAGTGGATTAAATACAGTTTTGATAATTGTAATCCCAAAAAGTCCCTGTAAAAAATATATATATACCAATAGCAATGTTCCACACACACACACACACACACACAGCCACTCCTCTCGCTCACACAGCCACTCTCCCTTATACACACAGCCACTCTCCCTTACACACACAGCTACTCTCCATCACACACACACAGCCACTCTCCCTCACACACACACACACAGACAAACACAATCTCTAACACTCAGCAAGCCAACATTTAGTTATGGGAGAGTCTTATGCAGAAGTGACACAATATTCCAGGCTAAAAATAATTAAAAGGAAAAACATCATTTAAAAAATTAAGTACTGATTAAACTAAAAAAGGGTAAACTTTCTATTACATAGGATAAAAGTATTTTTTTTTTTATTAACTGTAAAAAATAAATCATTTTTTTACTGACAATAAAAATGAAGTAATCCTTTTCCCTTACCTCTAATACAAACATTTTGCAAACTCTAATGAATTAGCATCTTATAAGAGTTTTATTAAAATGAGGGCACCTGATGTATACATGCATCTTGATCAGTAGAGGGAATAATGCTGGCACTTAATAAAGTCCTGTATGGTCATGTGGGGCAATTCCACAATATCTTATTTTCATTTTAAGTCTCATAATTATGTATACTAACTAGCAATTACTCGTTCTCTTATATCACCAAGCAAAGCACTCAATATTTCAAGAATAGAGAGGGGGACCCGGGGGAGTGTTTCTGTATGACTCTGGGGCCGGCTGTTTCATGAATTTACAAAGGGAATGGGATGCATTGAAAGAGAGCAAGCATTTCCCCGGCGGGCGGCAGCTGCAACATTGAAGTCAGAGTATCAGACAGCAATGTATATCCTCCCCCAGTACATGCCTCTGCTTTGGATTAAGTTTGTGTGTGGTGTCGTGGGTGTCTAAGTTACAGAGTTAGCAAGATGTTGAAACGTATTTGTCTTGGGCTGCAGACTCATTTTATTACTTTAAGTAATAATAAAATGAGAGTGTCTGCAGCCCAAGACAAATACGTTTCAACATCTTGCTAACTCCGTAACTTAGACACCCACGACACCACACACAAACTTAATCCAAAGCAGAGGCGTGTACTGGGGGAGGATATACATTGCTGTCTGACACTCTGACTTCAATGCCTCCCTGGCCAGTCCGGTGCAGTGCTAGCCCACAGCAGGGCTAAAAGTAGAAGATAGACTTACAATTTAGATGCTCGTTTCTCCCGGGAGTCCCGGCCAAACCAGACTCCAGATGATCAGATGAGAATGATCCAACTGCGCACTTAAATTTTTGGCGCGACGGAGGGCTCCAGGGCTGCAACGCTTCCTGGTGCGCGGGGATAATAAAGAAGTGCGCAGTGTCACTCAAATCAATGCGCGGCTGCGCTCATTAGAGGGAACATTGGCCAATAGTGTAATATGTTCAATAAAGAAAAAAATCTATGGAGTAGTGCTTACCAGTAGGTCGACGCGTTTCGGCCCTTCACTCAGGCCTTTATCAAGACTGGTTTTTGGGGTATTAAGTGCCCCTTTAAATACCTTTTGAGAATAGGCTTGTCATTTAACCCTAATCAGGAACCGGATGTATCAACCCGGAAGTGTAAACCGTTTCCGATTGTGTGTTTAATTTTATTCTAATTGTTCTAATGTTCTAGATTGTCTTCAAACTCTTGGGTATTTATTTTCTAAAATGTACATTTATTTCCAATTGGTTTTATGTCAATTATAACTCTATGAATGCTACTTCATTTACTCCGATTCCCTAGTTCCTGTTTCACATACGTCACATCATGAGCCAGCCAATCAGGTGTTTGTTATAACGGCTCAGTTTTCAGGCACGGCATCTCACTATTTATTTACATCACATGGTTCATTCCATGTGCGTGAGAATTCAACCAATTGCCGACAAGTGCTGCGTCTGATTGTGACTAGTGGGGCTATAGCAGCTGATGTATTTTGTGCATATACGGAACTATTGTGAAGATGCGATCTAAACATATCTAATGTTTCTGATGTTTAGTCAAGATTATTGAGTCTATTACGGCTGTTATGTTATATGCATTTACAATTAGAAAATAATTTGTAAATAAAAAATATAATAAAAGTTTTTCCGATCAAATCTTGTCTGATGGTTATTATATTTAGAGCAAATAAAGTATATCAATCATTTAGAGTCAAGTATTCTGTCTGCATTATTTTTGCTGCAATCATATTATAGGTAAAAAACGTGTCACAAAATTTTCCCATAAAGTGCTTCACAAAATCGTGGTTGTTGGTTAAATTGTGTAGAAAGAACAAATGCTTGGGATAGATTAAGTTATGTTGAATTAATTATTACAGATTAATTCAGTTATGTAGCCTCAAACTAAGTGACTTGGGTAATGTTACTGTCTATTTTATATGGCTAACATGACAGAGACTTAGAGGTCGAAAAAGTATTAATAGAAATATATACTCTTTAGCTGGATATTTGTGGATTGTGATATTCCCATAGATTAACTCACATAATAACGAATATTGGTTAACTTTAGATTAAATGTATGGGTGGAGATTATGTCAGCATAGTTTTCGTATTTGTCATCAAGGTACGTTGCTCAGGTTGTGTAGCTGTCTTGTTGGGTAACTGACATGACAGAGGATTATATTTAACTTGAGTATGTGCTGAAAATTTAGTTAAAATTAAAATTTATATGTCATATGTCAGTACACATAGTCGAGTGGGTCGCCTTCACATGGATTAGCTAAAAAAGGCGTGGTTTACATATTGTCACTCCGCTTGTGTTTAACATGACAATTGTAATGAAAAATCAATGATTAGGATTTGCTTATGTATGAGAGACTCAATTGGAAGAAAAGTCAATATGGGAGGCCTATGAAGTGGGAGGATCTACTGCAGGTGGACTATATACGAGATTTACTTGAATTGGTCATTTGACCACATCTTATTCTGTTGGACTTAAATTATCTAGAAATAGTCTACTAAAATTGATATACATACTAAATGTGTTGACCAACCAAATGCTTTCAAGGTAACAAGACGATGCCTGGATCTTGTGGATTCAGCTGAATTGATTCCGAATCGATATTCCAGAAATGTATGTACACTAAAAGATGGGTATTGAGATAAGAGATAAATTTTAAGTTTATAACTGTCCATATGACTCAACGAAATGAGGAAGACTGTATCTAATAATTGAACGGAATTGATTACCAATCAATATTCCGAAAATATAAATTCACTAAAAAAAAATTAAAAATCCCTAAAAAAAAAAAAAAAAAAAAAAAAAAGGGGGTGGGGTTGAGGGTGTATAAATAAAAAATGAAAAATGAATAGTCTTGTAGACCCATTTGATCCTATAACATGTCAGGGGTTAAACATATCATCAAGTGATTTACCCAATCTAACAAGTCTAACAATTTTTAACAAATTTTAATAAATTATATAACACATTTTATATAAGAAGGGACCAAAAAAGGGAATGAAAGGGGGGGAAGGGAAAAAGAAAGGGCTAACTTGGACTTTGGCTGTGCATTATTCAGCATGCAGTCAAAAGACTTGGGTGGTAATTATTCCTCAGTGTATTAAAATTCGTAGCATTAGAAGTGAGATTTAGATGGTAGTGATCCTTCAAACAATATTTAGTGTCCTTAGCACTGGAAGTGAGCTAAATTTGCATTATGTAAAGTTTACAGATTTTAAGTAAATAACTAAATACCAAAGAGATATTCTATTTATAAATTCAGGAGGTGAGATAAATCTTCCTTATTGTTTAAACCTTTAGGGTGTAGGCAGTCTAATAAAAATATCCATTTGGATTCTGCCTTTAGAAGTTTTTTCTCATAGTAACCCCCTCTCCAGTTCTTTCTGACCTTTTGTATGCCTATAAATTTCAGATCTTTTATATTACCTTTGTGTTTAGTTGAGAAGTGTTTATATAGGATTGTGTCCGTACTTAGTTTTTCTATCAACAATATGTGTTCTCTTAACCTATCTTTCAGACTTCTTGATGTCTGTCCGATATATTGGAGTCCACATGAACACTCGATAAGGTAAATTATCCCACGATCTTGGCATCAAATTAGGTCTTTAATATTATATTGTTCCTTCATCTGGTATGATTTGAATATCTTAGTTTTGGTACCATTTTTACAAGCTTTACAGGTGGGACAAGGAAAAAAGCCTATAATCCGTTTCCCATATACATAATTTATCTCTGCATTTTCTTCTTACTCTGTAAGCTTGGTGCCAATCTATTTTTCAAATTGTCTGTTTTTCTACAGGGAGTGCAGAATTATTAGGCAAGTTGTATTTTTGAGGATTAATTTTATTATTGAACAACAACCATGTTCTCAATGAACCCAAAAAACTCATTAATATCAAAGCTGAATAGTTTTGGAAGTAGTTTTTAGTTTGTTTTTAGTTATAGCTATTTTAGGGGGATATCTGTGTGTGCAGGTGACTATTACTGTGCATAATTATTAGGCAACTTAACAAAAAACAAATATATACCCATTTCAATTATTTATTTTTACCAGTGAAACCAATATAACATCTCAAAATTCACAAATATACATTTCTGACATTCAAAAACAAAACAAAAACAAATCAGTGACCAATATAGCCACCTTTCTTTGCAAGGACACTCAAAAGCCTGCCATCCATGGGTTCTGTCAGTGTTTTGATCTGTTCACCATCAACATTGCGTGCAGCAGCAACCACAGCCTCCCAGACACTGTTCAGAGAGGTGTACTGTTTTCCCTCCTTGTAAATCTCACATTTGATGATGGACCACAGGTTCTCAATGGGGTTCAGATCAGGTGAACAAGGAGGCCATGTCATTAGATTTTCTTCTTTTATACCCTTTCTTGCCAGCCACGCTGTGGAGTACTTGGACGCGTGTGATGGAGCATTGTCCTGCATGAAAATCATGTTTTTCTTGAAGGATGCAGACTTCTTCCTGTACCACTGCTTGAAGAAGGTGTCTTCCAGAAACTGGCAGTAGGACTGGGAGTTGAGCTTGACTCCATCCTCAACCCGAAAAGGCCCCACAAGCTCATCTTTGATGATACCAGCCCAAACCAGTACTCCATCTCCACCTTGCTGGCGTCTGAGTCGGACTGGAGCTCTCTGCCCTTTACGAATCCAGCCACGGGCCCATCCATCTGGCCCATCAAGACTCACTCTCATTTCATCAGTCCATAAAACCTTAGAAAAATCAGTCTTGAGATATTTCTTGGCCCAGTCTTGACGTTTCAGCTTGTGTGTCTTGTTCAGTGGTGGTCGTTTTTCAGCCTTTCTTACCTTGGCCATGTCTCTGAGTATTGCACACCTTGTGCTTTTGGGCACTCCAGTGATGTTGCAGCTCTGAAATATGGCCAAACTGGTGGCAAGTGGCATCTTGGCAGCTGCACGCTTGACTTTTCTCAGTTTATGGGCAGTTATTTTGCGCCTTGGTTTTTCCACACGCTTCTTGCGACCCTGTTGACTATTTTGAATGAAACGCTTGATTGTTCGATGATCACGCTTCAGAAGCTTTGCAATTTTAAGAGTGCTGCATCCCTCTGCAAGATATCTCACTATTTTTTACTTTTCTGAGCCTGTCAAGTCCTTCTTTTGACCCATTTTGCCAAAGGAAAGGAAGTTGCCTAATAATTATGCACACCTGATATAGGGTGTTGATGTCATTAGACCACACCCCTTCTCATTACAGAGATGAACATCACCTAATATGCTTAATTGGTAGTAGGCTTTCGAGCCTATACAGCTTGGAGTAAGACAACATGCATAAAGAGGATGATGTGGTCAAAATACTCATTTGCCTAATAATTCTGCACTCCCTGTATAGACGAATCTTGGTTGTTTCAGTAGTTTATCTCCAATGATGTAATTGTCTTTTAATAGGGACCAATGCTTTTTAAAAATTCTTTCCATGATGTGCCGATTACTACTATATTCTGTAATCATGGGAATTTTTAATATTTCTTCCGTTTCTGATTTTTTTCGGTCTTTATATTTAATTAACTCACTTCTTTCCACCTTTCTTACTTCTTCCATTTCACGATTTAGTTGTTCTTCATTGTAGCCCATTTCCATAAATTTTTCTTTAAGTTGGTTGGCTTGTTCTTCCCATTTATTTATGTTGGAGCAATTTTTGCGGACCCTAAGAAATTGGTTCTTTGGAATATTGCTCTTCCACTTTTCATGGTGGCAGCTTAGATAATGGATGTAGTTGTTACTATCAACTTGTTTAAAATGTGTGAATGTTTCCCATTTTCCATCTGTGACTTTTATTTCTAAGTCTAAGAATACAATTTCTTTGGGACTCCATACATGGTAAACTTTAGGTTTAAGATATTTTGATTCATAATCTCTATGGTGTATTCCAGATCTTGAGCCGTACCCTTCCATATAATGAGTCCAGGCATCGTCTTTTTACCTTGAAAGCATTTGGTTGGTCAACACATAGGTTGTATACAAATTGTAGTAGACCACCTCTAGACATTTAGTATGTATATCAATTTTAGTAGACTATTTCTAGATAATTTAAGTCCAGCAGAATAAGATGTGGTCAAATGACCAATTCAAGTATAAATCTCGTATATAGTCCACCTGTAGTAGATCCTCCCACTTCATAGGCCTCCCATATTGACTTTTCTTCCAATTGAGTCTCTCATATATAAGCAAATCCTAATCATTGATTTTTCATTACAATTGTCATGTTAAACACAAGCGGAGTGACAATATGTAAACCACTCCTTTTTTAGCTAATCCATGTGAAGGCGACCCACTCGAATATGTGTTCTGACATATGACATATAAATTATAATTTTAACTAAATTTTCAGCACATACTCAAGTTAAATATAATCCTCTGTCATGTCAGTTATCCAACAAGACAGCTACACAACCTGAGCAACGTACCTTGATGCCAAATATGAAAACTATGCTGACATAATCTCCACCCATACATTTAATCTAAAATTAACCAATATTCGTTATTATGTGAGTTACTCTATGGGGATATCACAATCCACAAATATCCAGCTAAAGAGTATATATTTCTATTAATACTTTTTCGACCTCTAAGTCTCTGTCATGTTAGCCATATAAATAGACAGTAACATTACCCAAGTCACTTAGTTTGAAGCTACATAACTGAATTAATTAATCTGTAATAATTAATTCAACATAACTTAATCTATCCCAAGCATTTGTTCTTTCTACACAATTTAACCAACATCCACGGTTTTGTGAAGCACTTTATGGGAACATTTTGTGACACGTTTTTTACCTATAATATGATTGCAGCAAAAATAATGCAGACAGAATACTTGACTCTAAATGATTGATATACTTTATTTGCTCTAAATATAATAACCATCAGACAAAATTTGATCGGAAAAACCTTTATTATATTTTTTATTTACAAATTATTTTCTAATTGTAAATGCATATGCATATAACATAACAGCCGTAATAGACTCAATAATCTCGACTAAACATCAGATACATTAGATATGTTTAGATCGCATCTTCACAATAGTTCCGTATATGCACAAAATACATCAGCTGCTATAGCCCCACTATTCACAATCAGACGCATCACTTGTCGGCAATTGGTTGAATTCTCACGCACATGGAATGAACCATGTGATGTAAATAAATAGTGAGATGCCGTGCCTGAAAACTGAGCCGTTATAACAAACACCTGATTGGCTGGCTCATGATGTGATGTATGTGAAACCGGAACTAGGGAATCGGAGCAAATGAAGTAGCACTCAGAGTTATAATTGACATAAAACCAATTGGAAATAAATGTACATTTTAGAAAATAAATACCCAAGAGTTTGAAGACAATCTAGAACATTAGAACAATTAGAATAAAATTAAACATACAATCGGAAACGGTTTACACTTCCGGGTTGATACATCTGGTTCCTGATTAGGGTTAAATGACAAGCCTATTCTCAAAAGTTATTTAAAGGGGCCCTTAATACCCCAAAAACCAGTCTTGATAAAGGCCTGAGTGAAGGGCCGAAACGCGTCGGCCTACTGGTAAGCACTACTCCATAGATTTTTTCTTTATTGAACATATTACACTATTGGTATATATATTTTTTACAGGGACTTCTAAAAACTATGCGAACAAAAGGATAATGGAACACTAATAGGACACCAAGGACCTTTGGAGGATCTTCTTCACCAAGCACATAAGGTTTTTCATTTTTTCATATCATTGGATTATACACTATACAATTGATTTTGTTTACATTTGGGATTACAATTTTCAAAACTGGATTTAATCCACTGGGATTTGTAACATTATTTTTGTCACATCCACTCTGCTTCATTTAGTGTCACACATTTTTTCATCATCCCTTTTAAAAAAAAAAAAAAAATCACAATTTTTGAAGTTTTGTAACCACCTTCATTTTTCAGCACCATTTTTTCACCATTTGTTCCACTTTGTGATCATCATCATTTTCATCATCTTTTGTTTTCATCATTTTTTCAACACTCATCATGTTCTTCATTTAATCATTTTATCACCATTTCATCATTTTTTATTGCTCTGCAATTTATTTTGAATATTGTTGACTGTACATTTTGTTGTCATCACTTGTCATCACTTGTCTGACTACCAATTCTAGTTCCAAATGGATTTCAGCCTATCATTTCCATATTGACTTTCTTCATCCACATAAGGTCTCATTGTAGCAGATCACCACCTTGACCTCTGAGTAGTCACTTACCATCAGGTCTAATTAGCATCTGTTAACACACATCATTGTTTCAATCGATAATTTATCTTTTATCATTAATAATTTTTATTGTGTAATTTTGAACTCATGGAACCATGAATAGTTTTTATTTTCAATTTTAACTTTATAGTTATTAAATAGATTATTAAATAGATTTTTATGCGATACATTTGATATATTTTTATGTGTATTATTTGATAACTTTGTGCATTATAACACACGCCCACTGTCTCTACAGCCAGCTATCTCCATCTATATTATTACCTCGGCCATAGGCGCTGTACACACACCAACAATATTATCACTCTCACCAGGGTTAGTTAGGAAGCCCTTTGTGCACAGCTAGAGGTACGCACCTTAGCGCTTGGTCACTACCACCATTGTTATCAGTATTAGGACAGTCACTAGCGATGTAACAAAATCAAATAATCATAGAAATACTTAAATACACTAACATTATATATCGTAAGACGTGGCTCTTAGTTAATGTATCACTAACTTGATTGCATAGGATCAAGAATGTTTGAATATGTACACTATAAACATAATATCAGACATAGAATTCACATGTATTTTACATAAAGCAGCAGGTACTCATCTTTCAGAGAGAAAACAGGATAACGGCACTTGCTTATTTAACCCCCACAGGACCATTGTTTGCAGCCTATAAATCTATTCCACTTCCTAATGTCACTCCCTCTTGGATGACGTTTAATCTAATCAATAGGCATACACCATGGTTTGCTTCCATAAAATGTAATGCAACTGGGTGGTCAATTTTTCTATTCTTTATTGCCTGTCTTATCATAGATTTATGATTGGCAATCCTATCCTTTTAGGGGGCGCTTGGTTTTCCCAACACACTTAATTATATAAACCATTATCTCAGACGAACAGGTCAAGTGGTGGTTTAAGCGCATTATCTTGCCATACATGGGTGTCCAAAAGTGTCCCCAATAATCAAGCTATTACAGGTGACACACCCATCAGATCCATTACAACCAACTTTGGCTTCCCAGCTTCTCTGTATATAGCTTCCAACCGGTTCAGTTTTTACCAGTAGATCCTTACGGTTCTTGCCCCTTTAAAAACCTACTAGTGGACTTTCACCTAACATGTTGTTAAGTACAGGGTCACTCTGTAGCAGATGTCAGTTCTTATAGATGGCTTTCTTCATTTTTAAAGACTGCAAATTATAATTAGGGGAAAAAACACATAAGGGTGGTGAATCATTGGGATTAGTAGTACTCCTGGTCCCTTTTGTGGCAACCAGTCTAGCTCTGTTTAGACACAACTGTTGGTAACCTCTAGCCAAAAATCTATCCATCATCTCAATCTCTCTTTTTTCCCCTCACTGCAGGGTCTGAAACTATCCTCTTAATTCTATGGATCTGACTAATCGGTAAGCTATCAACCAATCTCCTCAGGTGAAAGCTAGATGCTAATAATAAATAATTTCTGTCAGTCTCCTTGGAATATAAATCAGTAGTTAGTTTCTATTTTTGTCTAATAACCATGACATGTAGATAATTCAGATGAGAATAACTAGCACTCATGGTAAAAGGAATCATAGAATCAATACCATTCAGTTTGTTAATGAAGTCTGTCCAATATACCTACAATACATGTCAATAAACTGTGAATATAAAGGATCACTCAAGATATGTCTCTTTTCATAATCATACATGAACATGTTAACAGATGAAGGCGCTACGTTAGAACCCATTGCGGTCCCCATTTTTTGCATATAATAATCCTTTTCAAATTTGAAATAATTGCTGTTAAGAATGAAGCTCAGTAATTTTTGTATATACGTTACATCAGGTCCCTTATATTTTTCACTCATGGAGATCGTATCCCCCACTATCTTAATTCCCTCATTTATGGGGATATTGGTATATTCTGCAAACGAAACCTGATGGATGGTAACTTCAGGAATTTGCCCCTTAGACTTCAATGGAGAGAGTAGAAGAAAAAACTAACTAAGGCTTGCGCGCTAACCCGTCAGGAGTTATTAATATTTCACAAATTAAATGTTCTTCACTTACAGGAAAATGTTATTTTTATTGTAGATACATACATATGTAAATGTGTGTGTATATATATATATATATATATATATATATATATATTTATATACTGTATATATATATATATTTATATACTGTATATATATATATATATATATATATATACATATATATATACCTGTTTATTCCTATAGCAATATATATATATATATATATATATATATATATATATACAGTATGTGTGTGTGTGTGTGTGTGTGTGTATATATATATCTGTATATACCTGTTTATCTATTTTTATAGATATGTATATATATATATATATATATATATGTGTGTGTGTGAAGAACATAGAAATGTAAAATATGCGTAATACGCTTCATGTTTCCTAATGTCAGTCAAACTTGATATCTGGTTAGTGCACATGAAAACTTAGTTATAGTATTGAAATATTAAATATAAAATTAAAAAATATTCAAAAATGATTCTAGATACTGTAAAATATTCGAAATAATCCTGCTCTTAATCTTGTATTTGCTGCCGCCCTTTCTGGTGGGCCTACTGCGCTTTCTCCTGAACCACTCTGAAAAACCTGTCCTCTAGAGGTGCTGTTTGAAACAAGTTCCTCCTCATTGCTGCTACTGCTACACTGATTACAATTTCTTGTACCTCTGCCTCTTCCACCACCTCTTCTCCACCTAAAGTTACTCTTTGTTTGACCAGATAACCACCTATATACTCTGTTCTCTATAGTCAAGGTTACCCTTAGAAAACATATTCTTTTTAAAGGCTTTTAATTCCTCTCTAAAAGCATTAACTTCTGCAGAATTTTATTCTA
Source organism: Bombina bombina (assembly GCF_027579735.1). Classification (NCBI taxonomy): domain Eukaryota; kingdom Metazoa; phylum Chordata; class Amphibia; order Anura; family Bombinatoridae; genus Bombina; species Bombina bombina. The sequence goes on along the minus strand of NC_069502.1, from coordinate 759,900,320 downwards.
ACCAATCAGTGGACTTATACTCTCAAGTTACCAATTTCAAAAGAAGCTATCTTTTCCCACCCCATCTCCTTGACAACTTTTAACATCAAATTAAGTGAACACTTGTTCAAAATTGCGTACCAACTGCAACATAATTCTGGGTTATTCCTGCCAATGGTGGTATATTTATATATATATATATATATATATATATATATATATATATATATATATATATATATATATATATAAAACTTATGTTGTATATGTACTCACCTGCATTTCTTGTCACCCACAGTATGTAGGTTTAACAACAAATGAAGTAAAAGTTCGCATTCGCAACCATTTGTCCACCTTTCAAGCAGGAGAAGCTAACACACCTATGGTCAGACACTTTTCACGATGCCACAATAAGGACATTAAAAGTATTAGATGGCAGGCCATTGAAAGAGTATGTTGCCCGCCTAGAGGGGGGGATCGCGATCGGCTACTGCAAAATAGGGAGATGTATTGGATCTTTAAACTTCAGACCCGAGTACCCTCGGGTCTGAATTCCGAATATGATCTAATCAACTTCTGGAAATAATCATGTGGTCATTCATCTCCCTCTTTTGCATTGGCCTGATGTAAGATGGATATAAATTAAAAATTACAAGATTGATAGTTATACTAAATATCAATATACAACATTACATTAAGTTTATCATTTAGAAAGTGTCAACATCTTTATCTTTATTTTATTTTAACCATTGTAATTTTAGAAGAACTAATACCTTAGATAAAATATGATAACATCTCCTCATCTGTCCTTTTAATTCAGATACCACTCATTTTCAACCTTTTTGTATAAATCTGCATCTAGTTTGAATGGCTTTAAGCTATCCTTTTAAGCCAATTTTGTGTGATATGATTCACAGATATTGTGTGGTTATGAATTGTCTGATTGCTTAATAATGGGCATCATATGCATACCTCATGTCAAGTGTGAACACAGGGTTAATACCCTCCCCTAATTTAGCTTGATCATTTCATTGTTATGTATTTTGGTGCATCTTATAATGCTTATATTTTCAAATGGATAACTTGACCATTTGATATTAATTTATCTGCATAGCATTATTTAGGGCTTTAATATATTATTCTTGTTTGCAAAAATAAATGTATAAAACAAAAATATTTCCTTTTTCAAAATGTTCACAGTTCACATGGGGTTAAGTATCTATTCCAGCTCTTCTTGCCAATTAACTTTTAACCAATTGGATTTTCCCAGCCACCTTAAACAGGTGAGCAGGGATTTTACCTGTAGCTATGAAATGTCAGCAGCAGTCTTTCTACAAGTTTTGCTGGAGTTGTGAGACATGCCGATTTTGATCATGTATTCATGGATTGTTTTAAATTGAAATAAATCAGGTTTTGGATCTGCAAAAGTCTTCTGCAATTTGTTCCTTATTGCTATATAAATGAAACAAGCAAAGAGAAAAAGAGAGAGAAAGAGAGAGAAAGAGAGAGAGAGAGATATCTGATTAAGGGGTGATTGATCCCCGAAACGTCACATTTATGGCTAATTAAAGCACCTTTTTGAAAATCCAGAGAGTGCAAGCTTTATCTGTACTGTGTATATATATATATATATATATATATATATATATATATATATATATATATGTAAGGGATTTCAGCATTCTTTTGAACTACCCAAGCAACTGATATCTGATTAGTGGCACACACAACACCTGAAAAACGACCATTTTGCAAACAAAAATGTTACAAAGTGAAATTTATTAGGCCCAGAAATAGATACTATTTACCATATAGTTAAAAGCAAAACTATACACAAAGAGCGGAGCTCAACCTGTAATAAAAAGGTTATGCAGAAAATAATATATTATTAAGCTATGATGCATCAAGCTAAGCCAAGTAAAATGGCTAAGTGTCCAGAATATGTTGCCATAAAAAATATATTGTGGAATGAAATTACCGTCCAACCAAATTACATCCAGAAGGCTACGAGGTAAAAGCCTCCTCACAAGCCTAATATAGGTTACAAAAGCGTTCCATCTTTGGAAGTATAGAAATATCATTCAAACTCTGTCCATATAATATATCTGGGTGAACCTCAAGCTGTTAAACTGTGTTCCCGTATATAGATATGCCAGAAGATTCCACACTTAAGATACAGTCCGTGTATAAACACGGAAATCCCTCTATATGCAATCTTTGTAGCAGGCTTTAAAGACTTAGCAAACTTGCCAGGAAAAAGTGGCAGGTCAAAGTGTTAGGGGGTCTTTGGGTTTTTGAGAAACAGCAAGGTGTAGATACACTCTGTAAGTGATTCAAAGTCTACGCGCGTTTTGCCCCATAATGCACAGCGAAAAACTTGGGCTTTGTAAGGACAATACGTCATTGAAGGTGTCAGCATAATTTATTGAATTTCAGCAGGTAGGCAGTATCCCAGGTAAATGAATCAAACCTACGGGTTTAACCTATACATGAACTGAATAGAGTTATGCCGCACTGTATACAAATACATCTCTATCACTATTGCTTGTGTAGATCGGACAACGGCCGTCATACAAATACTGATATAATGTTAACAAGATTAGATAATTCAACTGGTAATCTATACCATAGTTAAAAAGAGAAACATTGCAATTGATACTGAAAAAACTACTCGCATTTAGATTGTATACAGAGAAATTAACTGTTTTGAAAAATATACTATGTTACATAGATCCACACATCTTTCAATACATGCAAAACTGAGATAGTGAACCTAATAAAAGGTTTTACTTATTTTTCATCATGGAAAAAAGGATATCATTAAAGAAAAGTAGCTCTTATGCCTTAAAGCATCAATTTTATCTACTAGTCTACTAAGAATATCCTAAAGAACAAGGAAAAAAGACAGAAAAATCTGTCCAATATCTTTTACTAAGCATTTAATTCAAATAGGGGGCACATTCTAATTTCTCATTAAGACCTTAAGGATACAAACTTTTTAACAAGTAACAATTGATCAAGAAAATGTAGGTAAATATGAGACCTCTTTTAAACCAAATTCTACCTTTATGCCCTCAATAGCCCAAATACCCGCAGTCTCCCTATTTGTCAAAGCGGTTGAACGAGACTCGGTTGAACCGAGCGGTTGAATGAGAATTATATTCCCTTTAATAATTGAAACTTTCAAGAAAGAAGGGCTCTAAAGGAATTAATAGAAGCTCCAAATATTATTATAAAGCCGGCGGACAAAGGTGGAAATTTGGTAATATTGGATGAATTGTTTTACTTAAATGAAGTGAAAAGACAACTTCATGATAAACAATAATATGAAAAACTTTTCATTAACCCTATTCAAAAAAGTTTAACAAGAACTAAGGTACTTTGCTTTTAGAAACAAAAATGAATGGTTTAATTAATTTAAAAGAGTTTGAATATCTTTTTACAAAACATCCAATAATGCCAACTTTCTACCTAATTCCGAAACTGCATAAAAATAAATCTCATCCTCCTGGTAGACCTCTAGTTTCCGGAATAGGAAGTATCAGTGAGAATATTGGAAACTATGTTGATAGTTTTTTGCGCCCCTTTTTAATAACCCTTTTTTCCTATGTCAAAGACACCCCTGATCTGCTAAGAAAACTAGATGGCATATCGGTTGAACGGGATACCATTCTGGTCTCTCTAGATGAGGAGAGTGTGTATTCCTCCATTCCACATGATATTGGGGTGGGGGCATGCAAACATTTCCTAGAAACAAGAGGCCCTGCTTTTAGTAATTATACTAAATTCATTTTGAAACTTTTACACTTTATTTATTTACAATTTGATAAAGCTTTATTTAAACAAATCCGAAGTACCGCTATCGGTGCAGTCTGTGCACCCACCTGCACTTTGATGTCTTCAGTAAGCCCAGTGACATCTTTGAACGACATGTCTCACTTTGGGTGAGATATGTCGATGACATTTTCCTATTATGGAATGGCTCAGAGCAATGTCTTAATGAATTTGTAAGCATACTCAATAATAATTGTCATAATATTTTTCTTACTATGATCTACAGTAGAACAGAATTGGCCTTTCTTGATATCCTCATCAAATAAGAAGGCACTTTTATAGCAACTGAAAACTACAGAAAAGATACAGCTACAAATAGCCTTTTGGAAGCAAAAAGTGCACATCCAGAACCATTAAAAAGGGGCATTCCATATGGCCAATTTTTTACCCTAAAACGCAATTGTTCTTCCAAAACGAAATTTGAACATCATGCAAGATCAATGAGTGAAAGATGTATTAATAGAGGCTATTCTAAGAAATTAATTGACTCTACTCTGAATAGAGTAAGGAAACAAGACAGAGATTACCTCCTATACAGTACAAATCAGAGAGAAAATAGAGGTTACACTAGGTTCATTAACACATTCAATTGTCAATGGAATAATATAAGAAATATTCTATAAAAAAATTGGCATATATTAATGCTTGATGAGAAAACTAAAGAGAAAGTAGGAGAATATCCGTTGATGACGGCAAAGAAATCTCCCAGTTTGAATGATAAACTGGTTCAAGGTAGATTTGTAAAATTTCCTTCCTCAAAAAATTGGTTAGGTATTCATCAAGAAGTAAAAGGGACATTGCGTCTACTGTCCATATATGCTTAAACGAAAAACTTTTCATACTGACAGCAGTGATGAATATAGAATTAAAATATTTGCAAATTGTAATTCTGTAGGGGTTGTTTATTTATTATGGTGTTCATGTTCCTATTTTTATGTTGGAAAGACAAAACGTTTTTTCAAGGATAGGATCCAAGAACATTGTGATGATATAATGTACTCCAGGGATACCAGTGTAGCAGGGCCGGTGCAAGGATTTTTTTCTACACAGGCAAAGGTGCCTTTTGACACTCCCCCCCGCCCCAAATCCCCACCATGACAACATAAAACCCCCTGACAATACCACCAACCTAATGGAGCAAAAAGCTAAATTAATTTGCCTGCAGTTAGATAAAAAAAAGAATAACAAAACAAATGTAATGTAGTACAGTACATAATTATAGCCCTAAATATATCAATTGAAAATCCCTGTTTTCTACAGAATAAACTGGCATTTTCATGCAACACCATCATCGCCATGTTTAATATCATGACCGTGCACATCAATATTACTTCACTATTGTCCCAATGTCCCACTAGCATTGCCCAAAAATTTACTTTAACCCCTGGCCTGCTGCCTGGAAAGAGATTAAAAAAACCCAGAAGTGAAGTATTGTACATACACCTCACTGGCAGTGGCATGGGCCCCAGCTCCAAGCCAAGGCAAAGTCTGCCATGCCCCAGCCTCTATGTATATATAACATTGAGCCAGTTCTATTCTATTTTAATTAAAAAGGACAATATTTTTAAATAAAATTGATCATGAATTATTCATTTTATTTAGATATATTGTCCTTTTTAATGACTGCTCCTTTATTATCCTTTATTTACTTATGTAGCATATTACTTATTAAACACTACACTAAGCTAAAAAAAATATAGGCTAATGTGCAGGGGATGTAGGCACATGTAAAAGAGTGCTACAGTTACTGCTATGGTACCCATAGATTTAATTTAACTAAGTAAGGCTAATAGCCAATGATTATGAAATATAAAATGCTACACAATGGTATTATACAGAGGTACAACAGCACTACCCCATAGCACATGCATGAACTGTATACCATAGCCCATATCTCAGTCCCTGCATTAGACAAAGTGACCCCTAAACACCAAGTTTGAAACCCCTACACCACTAGGCACTAGTTAACTAATGTAAGGAGGTTACAGGAAGTCCCAATCTTCCCCACGTACAACATAGAGAACAAGTGATCACTTATACAAAAAAAACTTAGCAGGTGATCTTCATAACAGTATTAAAAACCAGCCGCTAACCTCTCTCATAAATACTACACATTTGGGGTATCCGGAGGTAGCTGTGATCTAGTCAAATAATAGCTATGTCATATTATAAATATAATGGGAATGGAATTTCCACCCACTGAGTCAGACCCTCTTCTTCAAGTTCTCACTGCTGGCTGCAATACCGCGGGTGGGCGTCACTCACGTGGCTGAGGCTGTGCGCGCTGCCAGGCATCCCCACTGTGCCACGATTTCCCTCTCAGAGTGAGATCAGACAAACTCCACACGTCACTTTGTGCACAGATAGGCTAACAGTCACTGAGGCTCTTCTTAAGCAGAGCGGCAAGAGCTCCACACAGCACGCCCACAGACTTAGAACTTGCAGCCAGGTGCAGAGGCGAGCTTACCACTTACGTCACGCTGGTTTGACAGGCAAATCCTTCACGCTCTTCGTGCCCTCCTGCTGGAGGCACTCTAAGGTGGCTGCCTGTTTTGCCTTACGCAAGCGCCGGCACTGCAGTGTATAACGTCATTTTGCAGAAGTCCATAATAGTAGTCCTGCCTCTTTAAAGTTTATAGGAGGCATTCAGAATGGCAGAGGAGGGGATGAGGATAAATGTTTGTTAAGAAAGGAGACAAAATGGATTTACTTGTTAAAAACTTTGTATCCTAAAGGTCTTAATGAGAAATGAGAATTTGCCCGCTATTTGAATTAAATGCTTAGTAAAAGATATTGGACAGATTTTTCTGTCTTTTTTCCTTGTTCTTTAGGATATTCTTAGTAGACTATTAGATAAAATGATGCTTTAATGTTTCATTACTTTTCTTAAATTATATCCTTTTTTCCATGATGAAAAATAAGTAAAACCTTTTATTAGGTTCACTATCTCAGTTTTGCATGTATTGAAAGATAATGTTTGGATCTATGTAACATAGTATCTTTTTCAAAACAGTTAATTTCTCTGTTTAAAATCTAATTGCGAGTAGTTTTATTTAGTATCAATTGCAATGTTTCTCTTTTTAACTATGGTATAGATTACCAGTTAAATTATCTAATCTTGTTAACATTATATCAGTATTTGTATGACGGCCGTTGTCCGATCTACACAGACGACTTTAATTTTGCAAGCAATAGTGATAGCGATGTATTTGTATACAGTGTGGCATAACTCTATTCAGTTCATGTACAGGTTAAACCCGTAGGTTTGATTCATTTACCTGGGATACTGCCTACCTGCTGAAATTCAATCAATTATGCCGACACCTTCAATGACGTATAGTCCTGACGAAGCCTACGTCTTTTTTCTGTGCATTATGGGGCAAAACGCGCGTTGACTTTGAATAAGTTACAGAGTGTATCTACACATTGCTGTTTCTCAATGACTCTGTAACACGTTGACCTGCCGCTTTTTCCTGGAAAGATGTTTGCTAAGTCTTTAAAGCCTGCTACAAAGATTGCTATATAGAGGGATTTCCGTGTTGCGCTCTCACAGAGAGTTGATTAAATACTCACACCACGGTGAGACTGCCTATTCAGCGTATTTGTCTTGAAAAATAAGCAAGGGCTGACATTTCAAAAGAAAGACGAAAGGTAACAGTGTGCAGTATATGTTTATACACGGACTGTATCTTAAGTGTGGAATCTTCTGGCATAACTACATACTGGCACACAGTTTAACAGCTTGAGGTTCACCCAGATATATTATATGGACAGAGTTTGATGGATATTTCTATACTTCCCAAGATGGAACGCTTTTGTAACCTATATTAGGCTTGTGAGGACGCTTTTTCCTCGTAGCCTTCTGGATGTAATTTGGTTGGACGATAATTTCACTCCACATAATATATTTTTTATGTCAGCATATTCTGGACATTTAGCCATTTTACTCAGCCTAGCTTGATGCATCATAGCTTAATAATATATTATTTTCTGCCTAACCTTTTTATTACAGGTTGAGCTCCGCTCTTTATGTGTATAGATTTCCTTTTAACTATACAGGGAGTGCAGAATTATTAGGCAAATGAGTATTTTGACCACATCATCCTCTTTATGCATGTTGTCTTACTCCAAGCTGTATAGGCTCGAAAGCCTACTACCAATTAAGCATATTAGGTGATGTGCATCTCTGTAATGAGAAGGGGTGTGGTCTAATGACATCAACACCCTATATCAGGTGTGCATAATTATTAGGCAACTTCCTTTCCTTTGGCAAAATGGGTCAAAAGAAGGACTTGACAGGCTCAGAAAAGTCAAAAATAGTGAGATATCTTGCAGAGGGATGAAGCACTCTTAAAATTGCAAAGCTTCTGAAGCGTGATCATCAAACAATCAAGCGTTTCATTCAAAATAGTCAACAGGGTGCAAGAAGCGTGTGGAAAAACCAAGGCGCAAAATAACTGCCCATGAACTGAGAAAAGTCAAGCGTGCAGCTGCCAAGATGCCACTTGCCACCAGTTTGACCATATTTCAGAGCTACAACATCACTGGAGTGC